>NW_017731999.1:879375-883445 GCF_001890085.2 Hipposideros armiger
TTACTCAACATGATCTCATCTTCTGTCTATGGAGACAGCAGCTAGTACAGAACGTGGCACATAGAATATATTTGTTGAACGAACCAGTGCACTTAAAAGCTTCTATCTCTAAGGAGCATTTATCCCTTGGTTTAACATTGACAATTTGAGTAATATGTGTATAATGTTAGTTAATTCAGTTTTGAGTTTCAATTGTTTTTTTTTTAATTGTAGGATATTGAATTAATAGGACCAATTTTATGAATTATATATTTCAAAAGTTTGCTGCACCATTTCCTTCTTTCTCAGGGATGTTTTCCCCCTTTCTCTCTTCCTTTTGATGTGCAAGGGACATTTAAGTCCTCCATGCATTTCTGGAAAACTAAAACCCCAAATCTAAGCCTGTTGAACCTCTTGTCACACAAGTGTTTGAAAGAATGGTACTTAAGGGAAATAGAAAATGACACTTTTTCCCTCATCTTTTGAAGACGAAATGATCCACCCCCCCCCCTTCAATTCTACCAAAAGAGATCCCCAGCTCATTTTCTTTAGCAAAAGCTTTAAAGTGTAAAAAACTCATCAAACATCTTTTCCTCTGAGACAATGTCATCTGAGTTCAAAGGATGTACACAGCTCTGCAAAACTGCTGTCTTGTTTCAGTGATAAGGCCTTGGCTTTCGTTTTATGTTTGACTCCAAGAAAATCAAATCTGTTTTCATGTACACTATGGCTATAACTAAATCATGAAATTAGGAGAAATAATCTATTTTTGCAGACAGCTGGAGTGTGGGGGGTGGTGAGGGGGAAGTTTCCAGTTAAAAAAACCCTAAGATGACTCTTTAGCTAGGTTACATTGCACTCAAGATACAGTTGGTTATTAAAACTGCAAACATATATTTATCCTTCCACACAATTAACAAAACCTACACTGTTGCTCTTGGGAAACAATAGTGCCTCCTTCCTATGGTGAACTCTTTGGAAAACATTTGCTGGCTAACTAGAAGATTGAGGACAATTGCATTTGTTTGTTTATTTTTCTCTAAATCTCAAAACTCCTGCACAATAATGATTAGGAAATTTTTTTTTAAATAAAAATTTCAGTGTCCATCCAATGACCTACCGAATCAGAGCTTCTTGGCATGGAAGCAGAAAATCTTCCTGAAAGAAAAAAAAATCATAAGACAANAACTAGACTGAAGAACAAAACGACAGCAACTTGTCTGTTCCCCTTCCCCCAATTCCCCAGCACTGTTCCCATCCCCCAATTCCCCAATTAAAAAATCTTCAAAAATATATATTTCAAAAGATATATTGAAATTAATGACAGGTGAAGAAAAATTTAGCAAACTTGAAGAAAACTCTTCGAATGTGGAAAGAGTGCTAAAAAGATGTAAAATATGAAGGAATGCCTAACAGATAGGAAGGACAGATTATATCTCAAAGAAGTTCCAGAAGAAGGGAATATTAAAAGTGGGGGAGAGCAAGATACAAAAGAAATGAAGCCTCAGGATTTCTTTGACTTGGTTAAAAGACTTGAAGATGTTAAGGGAATAAATAGAATAGAGGATGGTGGGTTGTGATGAGAGGTGATTTAGGTATGACTTCCATGAGATGAGATATTTTTGAGCTGAGTTTTGAAGAAACATGCTAGTGAGTTATCAGGATGTGTCTGTGTGCACATGAGTGAAGGTACTGACTAATGGAGCTGTGCCCTCTATTTTGATAAATATGGTTACTTATAAACCCCACATTCACCAATAGAAGAAGACTATGATTATTCTCTCTGTGATGACCTGTCTCTCATATATCTGGGTATAATTTTTATTTTGCCAACTATAAATCAAGTGATAGCCTTCCTGTTTTCCAGTGAGCCATATTACAAATGGAACATATAAGTAGCTGATGGAACTCTCTAACAGTCACGTCAGCTCGAGTTGGCTCGAACCAGCTGGCAAGAGCCAAGTGTGCACACACGAGTATCTTCTCAACCCTGTGTTTAGTAACATCATGTTGGTAGCTTAAAATTATCCATGATGGGGATATTTACACCACAGAAATTGGCAAATGCTATAACTCAGGGCTTTAGTTTTCAGAAAGTTAGTTATTAAATAATTTATCACAGACCATTGAAGCTATTCTCTGTTGGTGGAATGAAGCAATACCAAACCTCAAAGCAACAATAAAAAGTTTGCATCCAAAGCATTATTTTCTTAACTAAAAACAAAACGACCCCCCAAAAACAGGTTATATAACTTATCAGAAATAGAGTTTGGGTTACTATTTTCAGATTTTATATTTAATTTAATCATTACTGTGATTCAGCATGAAATACAATAGAAACTTTTCTATATTGTTCAGTTCAAATGTACAGTTATATCCTGTGTAAAAGAAGACAATAATGCTGAAGAGCTTTGCTTTTGTTCACCATCAGAAATGAGAATGATTAGGACATGGAGAAAATTGTAAATGGCAGTTTAAAGTTGCTACACTTGGCAAACACCACAACGATAAATTTTCCTCTGAAACTGTGACAACAATAAGAATAAACAAAAATAACTAGAATCATTTAAAATCATTTTTAAAATATGTATGTGAACATGCCTAATTTTTTTTTCTCCAAAACTATGTCTTCACAAATTTGTCATGGGTCTTCAACACCTGTGTGCCTTATAAACTGGCCAAAACATGACTACTTGCTTTGTTCAGGAATGATGCACATGAGTAGAGTTTTTGTTTGTTTGTTTGTTTGTTTTATTTTGTTTGTTTGTTTTTCATTTTTTATTTGTTTCAGGTGTACAAAACAATGCAATAGTTATACTTTGTAACCCTCACAAAGTGACAACACCCCTCCCCAATCCAACGTCCCACTCCCCTCCCCCCCAACATCATACATATCTATTACAATTCCATTGACTCCACTCCCCACACTATACTCCACAGCCCATGACTATATATATATATATATATATATATATATATATTCAATTAATATCAGCTTTTCCTAATTTACAGTTTTATCCAGGATCTGTTTGAAAATTACTCACGTTGAGGCAAACGGCAGCAACAAAATTGAATCCCAACAGTATTTTTACTTTATCATTGGCATTTTCAATGTTTAATATTTTGGCTCCTCATCCGCTTTGTGACTCGTTTCTATAAACATTATTAATAACCTCCCCACGCCCACCTCATCATTTCACATTTGATAATTCATTTATTTTTTAACATTCTTAGAAACATCTTTATTACAAGAGCTCTTTCACACTTACAACATGCATTGCAGAATGTGTATAACTGCCATTCTCTGATTGTACACTCTTCTAAGTAGTATGCAAGTAGCATTCTTCTAAATATCTTTATTACAAGTGTTCTTAAACACTAATCTACGTGTATCACAGTATAAGTAAAACTTCCATTGACTGATGTAACACCAATCTATACATAGTAAACAAGTCTTAGAAATATCCTTTCTCTTTATTGCCATAATTGTATTTTGCTTTTAAATTTAATTAATAAGAACCAGCATATAGTTTCCTGATTTTTTAAAATTAAAGTTTATTGGGGTGACAATTGTTAGCAAAGTTACATAGGTTTCAGTTGTACAATTCTGTAATACATCATCTGTATTGCATTGTGTGTTCACCACCCAAAGTCAAACCTTCTGTCACCATATATTTGACCCCCTTTATCCTCTTCTCTTCAGACCCCTTACCCCACCCTCTGATATCTTTATTACAAGTGTTCTTAAACACTTAACTACATGCATTGTGGAATATGTAGCTACCATTCACTGATATTACACTCTTCTCAAAGAAGTATGCAAGTAGCAGATGCTTGATAATTTATACAGGAACATAAGTTATTCAAGAATTAGGAGGCATAGCTACTGCAAAATGCACATATATACGTACAAAAACAAATTGGCATAACTCCTTGGAATATATATATATATATATATATATATATATATATGGTGTGTATTATGCGTTTACTTTAGATTATGCTCGTAGTCTCATTAAAGAAGATAGCATTGAGAATTGACTGTGTGTGTAATTTCTAATAGCCATTTTAAATACAATTTTCAATATTTA
>NW_017731999.1:883525-884632 GCF_001890085.2 Hipposideros armiger
TGATGGCCCCTGAGCAGAGTTTTAAAAAGACAACGTAGAAGAATGATTTGTGCTAATGATCTTTTTTGATCCAATGAAAAGCCCTATTAAGATATAAAGTGACACAATGTTGCAGGATTGCAGTTGAAACTGCTATACTTTCTGCATCCTCTTGGGAGGCAATTCTCCATGGGTCTCTTGCATTTCTGGCCATCTGTGAGCCAGAGGCATTGATGGCTTTGTTCTGGAGTGCTTTTCAAGGATTTTGTACTGCAAACAACCTTGGAAGTTATAGTGTTTTCTTCTGGAGCAGCGGGGAGTTTTGTTCATTGTTCAGGATACTGAAGAAGATGATGTCTCCCTTTGGGGCAAAGTTTGCTTGAGCCAGTTTGCCCTCATACATGATTGGGGTTTCTTCATTTCAAGATTCTTTGGCTGTGAAACAAACCCACTGTGTGCTTTATTCACTGGAGCCCATCTACACATTGCCTCCATGGGACATTTGGAGCAAGGGAAGTTGAGTTGGACATGAAGAATATGTTGCTTCCTGTGCTGTGAATAAAAGTCCTTTGTTTCTGACCCATGTATATCCTACTTATGCCACCATCTATGAAAATGCACCAGATTAATTTGTTAGCTTGTAAGTAGTACAAAATCTCAGGCCTTCCACAGTTCTCAACCTGTTCAGTCCTTCCAGTTTTCATTTTTCTTCCTTGCATTGTTCATCACTTAATCACTGGTCATTTCACCCTTCCCTTCCTATTTCTACTCTATTATCACCTTATTTATTTCTCATTATTCTTTGTTTACTCAACATGATCTCATCTTCTGTCTATGGAGACAGCAGCTAGTACAGAACGTGGCACACAGAATATATTTGTTGAATGAACCAGTGCACTTAAAAGCTTCTATCTCTAAGGAGCATTTATCCCTTGGTTTAACATTGACAATTTGAGTAATATGTGTATAATGTTAGTTAATTCAGTTTTGAGTTTCAATTGTTTTTTTTTTAATTGTAGGATATTGAATTAATAGGACCAATTTTATGAATTATATATTTCAAAAGTTTGCTGCACCATTTCCTTCTTTCTCGGGGATGTTTTCCCCCTTTCTCTCTTCCTTTTGATG
>NW_017737481.1:0-1186 GCF_001890085.2 Hipposideros armiger
CCAACTGTTGCTAGTGCCAGGCTTAGGGCTTGTCAGCAACAGGTACAAGGCACACTGAAGCCAGATGCTGCTTGTTTGGGTTTTGTGAACCTTTGAGAGATTTTAGGAAAGTCCATAGCATAAGCCAAGACAGACCTTTGGTCTGGAAACGCCACTGGAAGCAGCTTGGTTGGGCTCACAAGTTGGGTGGGGCAGGTTCAGGATACACTAGGGTAGAGCCAACCAATGGTGTTAGCTAGGTTGATGGAGACTCAGTTATGGCGGCTTGCTGAATCTGCATGCTAGGAGCGGGGAGGGATCAACAGGGAAATAATAGCTTCTGCCAGCTCCTCTGTGTGGGGGAAAGCTGCCTCATTCAGCCCTCGCCCTGAAGTCAGATAACTTGGCTCCTTCCTGTATGTCCCCAGAGCTTTTCTAGCTGATGCCCCAGCACTGAAGCTCAGAGTAAGTGTGCCTGTCAGTGAGTAGAGTGGCCTTATGTAGCTGGTATCCTATAAGAATAGTGCCTGGGACTCCAGCCACCCTCCATCTCACTGACCCACAATCTCTGCTGGTTTTCACAGCCAGAAGTTATAGGAGCTTCCCTTTCTGGCACTGAAACCCTGGACTGGGGAGCCTGGTGTGGGGCTAGACCCCTTGCTCCTTAAGGGGGGACCTCCGCACCAGAGATATCTCTCCCAATTTTTAATGATCACATGTGTGTGTTGTACCAGCCCGTTCCACATGTCTTCTACTCCCAGTATCAAGGTGGCTTCTTCTGTCTGTCCTTAGAAGTAGAAATTTGGGCAATTCTAGACTTCAGGCATTTCTCAATGATGGTTGTTTTGTAGTTTAGTTGTTATTTTGAAGTGGTTGTGAGAGAATGTAAGCACAGCATTTACCTACTCCACCATCTTGACCGGAAAGCCTCCTCTTGAGTTTCTTTTAACTTCTGACAGTTCTTCCTCCCCTACCCTACCCCCATCCCCATTTCATGTGTTTGTTGAAGAAAAAAAGGACCTTTGTCCTGTGGAATTTCTAACATTCTGGATTTAGCTGACAGTATCCTCCTGATATCATTAATAGGTTCTTCCATCTTCTGTCTTTCCTGTAAGCTGGTAGTTAGTTCAAGAGACTTGATTAAATTCAGGTTCAAAAAATAATTTTTTTGTCAGGAATACTCCATAGGTGGTATAATAGCTTACTT
>NW_017737482.1:0-1185 GCF_001890085.2 Hipposideros armiger
AGGAATACTAGGATGAATATGATATGGGGGTCCCAGTTCTCCAGGGACTCACAGTCTAAAGGGGGATTGATCAAAGGAATCGGTAAGTTAAAATACAAAGTGTAAGTTCTGGGTAACTATGAAGGAAAGGCTCACCTGGGGAAAGGTGAGCAGGGCAGGCATCAATGAACAGGTGAGATTTAATCTGGGTTTGAGGATTAAAACAGATTTAGTACAAAAAGGGGTTCAGTGTGCTCCAACAGCATGTACAAACACAGTGTTTAGATAAGCCCCTGGAAACAGTAAGACACGGGACTGGTGGGATGTATACAGGAGTCACAGAAGCAAGTGGCTGAGATGAGCTTGCACAGAAACTTAGAGCGAATCTCTAGGACAATGGAGTCAACAGTTTGTAAGGTAGAGAGGCAACATGTGGTCCATTTACTATTATTTTTAAAGATATAGATTATTCTGAAATAAGCACTGAGCAATGATTGGAGTGAAAAACACTGGCTGAGACCATTGAAGAGGCTATTAAGGAGGATATTTGAGTCATTAGTGGAGATGATAGCTGATAGTAGTAGCAAGACAGTGGAAGAGGAGTGAGTCAAAGACAACAAATTTTGAGAATATGGGAGAAGCAGAGAAGGTAGTTTGTATTATTGTTTTTGTTTGTACTATTTGGGGATGAACATGGAAGAACACAATGGACTACAGTTTACAAACCTGTCTTTCTTTTGACAAAGCCAATGGAAGGTCTCTAGAAGGAAACGGTGGAGTTAATATTTACGAACTTGCTTTTTAGTAGGTACTCATTTATTCCTTGCAACAACCCTGGGAAAATAGTTCTATTTTCATTTTTAAGATGAAGAAGCTGAGGCTCAGAGAAGTTAAATATCTCTTCTCAAATTTTAGAGCCACTTAGGGTTCCATGGTTGTTACGACTGAAACACAGATGTGGAGTAAGACAGAGCCCTAAGTACGGTTTGGGCCATGGCATCCTTTAGAGCTCAAATGTGAAATCAGAGAGGGAGAGGTGAGGCTAGAGCAAGGGAAGGCTATGGCCAATGGTGTGAGGGTGTGAGGGAAAGTAGGAACAGCTCAGTTTTAGGGGGAGCTGTTCTTTTTTTTTTAAGATGAGCCATCCTGCCACCTGTTGGCAGCTCAGCAGCAGCTCAGCTCAGGCTGGCCATCAAACCGCTGTTG
>NW_017737483.1:0-1124 GCF_001890085.2 Hipposideros armiger
GGAAGGTGTAAGTAGGTACCTGAAGGGAGTACTAAAAACAATCACATAATTAACTTTCTAAAAACTCACAAATGTGAACATTAAGACAAACATCAGTTATTTTAACAAAAATTATCTTGTTTTCCATATATTCTGTTGCACAAGCAAAACATAAGTTTCAGCAGTGTATGGAAGAATAATGTAAAAAATATTGCTCTAACTTGATATTTACATACTTAGGAGAGAGGATAAAGAGACAGTAAAACTTAAACTGAGGCAAGGCCATCATAAAGATAAATCTATTTCCCTCAGCTATGCTCCCTTCTGGCCTATTGTGAGATTCCTAGAAATTAGCTCCAGTTTTGATAGGTTACTCTTGGCTGATATTTTTCATCATGATTTTATAGGTGCATAAGTAATGCAATAAAACAGACTGTATTTCTATCTCTTGGATACTTTGTCTTATTTTTAAGAATTCAGTCTGACATGCCTGACATATTCAGTCTGACATACTTAAAGGTGACTGGATTTCTCTAAATGGTTGAATACATGGAAATAAATAGAAGTATCAATCCAATCTTTCAAAAATTATTAACCAATAAATCTTAGGTACCCTTTTCTCCTTTCTCTTCATCTGCTGAGCTTTGTGATGTTGCCATGCACATACCAAACAATCAAAGCACAGTTACAGAACCATCTCTATCTTTATACCAAAGCCCTCCCTGTGCCCTAACCATAGAACTAAAAGGATCTACCTAACTGTGCTACCTTCCTATTTCTGGGCTTTCTTTTGCCTTCTTCTTTCTAAATTCAGGGGAGGAGAGGTAAGGATATACATGGCTTTTAAAACTTAATTTTAACTTTCTAATAGATAAATCATCATCATACCATCTAAATCATAACAAAACTATTTTTTCAAAGGCAAAAACATACCTGCGAAGCTGTAGATCATTACGGTGATAGGAATGACTGCTTGAAAGAATAACAACTTTGGCACAGTTACTACTTTTCACCCAGGAAAGCAGTTTTTCACAGAATGGCTTTGATTTATACTTAATAAAAATGGATCTTAACTGAAGAGCCACTAGCTTCTTTGAAGGCAGTGAGTATACTTCAGCATTTATACTGAGTTCTGTTGAATTTTC
>NW_017737484.1:0-1072 GCF_001890085.2 Hipposideros armiger
TCTCTTCAAATACTTCCCTTTGTCCTTCTCGCATTCAGTCTGTCTCCCTCTGCCTAGGTCCTGCTTTCACTCTAGCCATCTCTCATTATCACGCTCAGCACAATGGGTTTGGAGAGGTGATGTATAGGAAAATATCATGTGAGTGTGTGGGGTGCTGTCCATAGCGTGGGAAAAGTGGACTGCAGTGTATAGAAGGGTGGCATTGATGAGGGCGTGATGAAACCTGATGGTGCTTTTGACATTCCTTGACTATGGCCGATCACACTGGTCAGCAGTTCAGGTCAGAACCAGTGACAAGGCACCTGTTGGTGCAGGTCCCGGGGCCAGGGCCGATATGCCCAAGCCTGGAATCCCAGGATTCTGAGAGTCCCCAAGCCTCAGTTTCCCCAAACAAGGGACTGCACAGTAGCCAGATATGTGTGTAGAGGCAATCCATCCAGGGTGTGGAGAGTTCCTGGAGGCCAGCACTAGCAGTACTTTGTGACCGCCAGGGGAGCATCAGTGGCCGGCGGTGCCCCTGACATGATTAATGAAGATGGCTCACTGCAAGCCCGCACTGGCCACTCCTCACGCCAGCAGCTTCCAGATGAGTGGTTGGGGAAACGGCGAAACGTGCAGCCAGCATGGGCTGATGATGTTGGCGGAGAGTGCTCTCTGGCACACACGCTAAGTGAGAGCAACTAGCATGCTGACGCACACATAACAGGCCAGCCGGACCGGGTCCCTTGGGGAAACAATGCCAAGACCCTGTGCCTATGGGAATACCACCCTGAATTAGATGATGTCGTCTGATCCCAGAACGTAAGCATGATCTGGTCTGGTTTGTACTTGCATGAGGACATCTTGGAATACCACGTCCTACAGGCTTTTGCCTTCCCCTACTGTTGCTGCCACCCAACGATGGGCTCCGTTTCGATACCTCCTGCCTGTTGACGATCTGCGGCCGCTCAATCCGTTGCTGGTCCCCAGGCTATCGGAGAACTCGCCGCCCAGACCTACAGCCTCACAAACCCAACCACATGTCGAGGCCCGCTGGCTGGTGCTCCTTCAGCTCTCGCACTGCTCCCGCCCA
>NW_017737485.1:0-1856 GCF_001890085.2 Hipposideros armiger
GGGCATCCGTGTCTTGTTCCTGACCATAGAGAAAAAGCTTTCAGCTTTCCACCATTGAATATGATATTAACTGTTTGTCTGTCAAGTATAGCCTTTATTATGTTGAGATACGTTCCCTCTATACCCACTTTGTTGAGATTAGTTTCCTTTTTTAATAAGAACATAATTATACTGGCACAGGACCCACCTATATGGCTTCATTTTACCCTAGTTACATCTTTAAAGGCCTTATCTTCAAACACATTCATCTTCTGAGATATGGGAGTTGAAGGGTGAAGGGTTAGGACTTTAACATAAGAATTTTTGGAGACATAATTCAGCCCATAACAACCATTTCCCTCCAGCAACCTCCAGACTATGGCTTCCTTTTCACTGACGTTGTACACCAAGTGTCACCTCTGAACTTTAGGAAAACTTCCAGAGGTGACCTGATGGAACTTTGAGATGTTCAGTCTTGACAAGCCCAGGATTTCCAGATGAAAGGCACTTCCCCAGCACTTCCCCTCCAAATAAAGTTTCAATAGTCACCAATGATTCTTCTGTTCAAAAGTGTTAGAGAGGGTTAAAGAGTTTCAGTTTGGAATAATGAAACAGTTCTAGAGATGGATGGTAGGGATGGTCACACAACAATGTGAAGGTATTTAATGCCAGAGAATGGTACACTTAAAATGATTATGACAGTAAATTTTATGTTATGTATATATTACCACAATATTTTTAAAAAGTGTTAGGGATGAGGAAAGGTTAATACCAAGCCCACTAGTTTAATGCATCAGCAGATGAACCAAAGGCTACAGATTTTTGCTGCTGTGAGCTTCCTGCTCAACTTGATTGCAATTTACTTAAAAAAAAANAAAATGGTTAAGATGGCAAACTTTATGTTATGTGTTTTTTCCTGCAATTTAAAAATTATGTTTTTAAAAAACCTGAGGGGCTGCTGCACGTAGAATCAGGGCTGACGGTCACTGCTCCATCTTCCTATCGCTTGTCCCCAGAACTGCAGTTCCCAGAGTTGGCCCCTCTCAGAAATCCATGGCCTACCAAGTCTGTGTCGAGGTTTTGAAATCACACCCTAGCCTTTTAGCTGAGAGCAAATTTACTATTTTTACAAATTTCTGAATTTACATTTAGAAAATGACTTCCCTAAAACTACTGCTTAAAAGGTGACCACCAGGCACCTTCTCCACTGGCCGATTCCACACACAGCTTTCCTGACCCCGAGCCTAAGGGCCCTTCACCACTGTCTTAGTCTGCTGGAGCTGCCATACCAAATACCACGGACTGGGTGGCTTAAACAACAGAAATTTATTCCCTTAAAATTCTGGAGGCTGGGAGTCCAAGATCAAGGTGTTGGCAGGGTTGGTTCCCCTGAGGCCTCACTCTTTGGTTTGTAGATGGCCACCTTCTCCCTGTGTTTCCACCTGGTTTTCCCGCTGTGTGTGTCTGTGTCCTAATTTCCTTTTTTCACCCATCCCCCCACCCCCTCCCATCTGGCAACCAGCAGCTTGTTCTCTATTATCTATGGGTCGTTTTCT
Source organism: Hipposideros armiger (assembly GCF_001890085.2). Lineage (NCBI taxonomy): Eukaryota > Metazoa > Chordata > Mammalia > Chiroptera > Hipposideridae > Hipposideros > Hipposideros armiger. The sequence goes on from NW_017737485.1 coordinate 1,536, forward strand.
GTTTGGTTTTGTTTATTCGGTTTTTTTTAGATTCCACATATAAATGTAATCATGCAGTATTTATCTTTCCTTGTCAGACGTATTTCACATAGCATAATACCCTCTAGGTCCATCGATGTTGTCACAAATGGCAAGATTTCATTCTTTTATGACAGAGTAATATTCCATTATACCAGGTCTGACAATTACGTTTGCAAGCTTGTTGCAACTATGTTGCTAACCTTTTTTTTTTATATCAGAGGGATTATTCATTATGAATTTGTACCAACTGGACAAACAGTTAACCAAGTTTATTATTTGGAAGTGCTGAAAAGGCTGCGT
>NW_017737486.1:0-1185 GCF_001890085.2 Hipposideros armiger
ACACACACACACACACACACACATATACATATATAAATCTGGCCAGCCAGAAGAGTGTAAGATGGAGCCCGAGGACCATTTAGGAGGCTATTTCAACGGTTCAAGTAAGGGACAGTGCAAGCTTGAACCAGGGAAGGTGCAGTGATGATGTAAGTAAAAGGACAGACTCCAGAGGCATCATCCCTTCAACACACTGGAAACAACCTAAGTAACGTACGTGCAGTCATAAGGGACATACAGTGTGGTACAGCCTACACGATAAATTGCTCTGCGCCCATAAGATAAAGACGTAGATGAATAAATGATGAAACAGGAAGATGTTCACAATATACTCAGTGAACAAAAAAAAAAGTTTACAACACAGAATATCCATCATTTTTAGACCGATGATTAGATCCGAAGGGAACAAGAGGACAGATACTGAGGGGAAAAAGACCTTGAAAAGCATGCACATGAAAATGTGAATGATGATCATTTCTTGCTAAACTAACCTCCTACCAATTTGCTCCATGCTTTAGTTGATTTTCTTCATTGCCCTCATCACTTTCTCAAAATATCTTATTCATTTGCTCCTCTGTTTATAAGTTCCAGGAGAGAGGAAGTCTGTTTCATTCTCCCTCTATTCCCAGAATCTAGTCATAGAAGTTCCATAGATAGTTTTTTAATGAAATCTCCAACTTTTTCCCCTCTCACCTATATTTTTTAAACATATACAATGAATTTATGACATTCATCGTAAGAAAAAATAGCAAAGAAGAGAGACATAACCAGGCATCATTCTTACTGCGGCCAATACCATCGCCACCACCTCTGCCAATGCCATTGGTTCTTTTATCATGGCTGTTGTCTCCAGAAAGACCGCACCAAACACCACCACTGCAACATCGAAGTGCTTTGCCCCGCCCACGAAGCCACCCCAATGCCTCTCTTGCCTTCCTCCAGCTTCCTGAGTATCTACTTTGTCCATCTGCACCCACTCAGCACAAGTGATGTGATTAACACCATCACACCCCCATAGGCTCAAGGGCCCGAAATAACTGGCCACTGGTGGGGCCTATACTTGGAAGAACGTTTCCAGGGCACGGAGGTCACCAATTTATACCCACACTTGTCCTGTCTTCACCCCCTCACCTCCTTTGTCCCCAACCCTGTGGACTATGGAGATCATTATTAAACACGAGAGCT
>NW_017737487.1:0-1185 GCF_001890085.2 Hipposideros armiger
GAAAGATATGCCCCAATGCCAGTACCTAGTCCACCCTTCAAAGCAATTTTGGAACTCTTTTTCTGGAGTGGTCATCAGAGCTGTCGTCGTATTACACTTGATGTCCTGAATGTCATCAACATGTCTTCATTTCAATATTTCCTTTATCTTCAGGTAAAGAAAGAAGTCAGTGGGGGCCATATTAAGTGAGTAGGGAGGGTGTTCCAATACAGTTATTTGTTTACTGGCTAAAAACTCCCTCACAGACAGTGCCATGAGAGCTGGTGCATTGTCGTGATGCAAGAGCCATGAATTGGTAGTGAAAAGTTCAGGCTGCCTAGCTTTTTCATGCAGCATTTTCAGAATTTCCAAATAGCAAAGTTGGTTAACTGTTTGTCCAGTTGGTACAAATTTATAATGAATAATTCCTCTGATATCAAAAAAGGTTAGCAACACCGTTGCAAACAAGTTTGCAAGCTTAATTGTCTGATCTACTAAAAATGAAATCTCAGAAAAATAGAATTTTAAAAAATTCCATTTGCAACAAAAATGATAAATTACCTAGGAATAAATTTAACCAAGGATGTGAAAGAAGTATACATTGAAAACTGTAAGACATTTTTTAAAGAAATTGAAGAAGACACAAAGAAATGGAAAAACATTCTGTATTCATGGATTGGAAGAATCACCATAGTTAAAATGGCCATACTACCCAAAGCAATATACAGATTTAATGCAATGCCCATTAAAATCCTAATGGCATTTTTTTAAAGATTTTTATTGGGGAATTGAGGGATGGGAACAGCGCTGGGGAATTGGGGGGAGGAGAACAGACAAGTTGCTGTCTTTTAGTTCTTCAGTCTAGTTGTGGAGGACGTTGCTTCACTGGCCCAAGTTGGCACCATCATTACGCTCTTCCTGGGCGAGACAGATCAGTTGCCGGCTTCTGGACGGCCACTCACTGTGGCTGCTGGCCGCTCACGCTGGCTGCTAGCTACATACGGTAGCCCATGGCAACCCACTGCCACAGGGGCTGCAGCGTATGCCGCCGCTGGCGGGCAGCCCAGCTCCAGATTGAGTTGTTGTTCAGCATCTTAGCTGTGGAAGGCAGTGTCACTGGCCCTCATATGTGGGATCCGAACTGGGGCCCTCTGGCATCCCAAGCCAGTTCTTAACCATTGCGCCACTCGGCCGGCCCCTTAATAG
>NW_017737488.1:0-1184 GCF_001890085.2 Hipposideros armiger
ATATTGGATTAGAAGAATTAAAATTGTGAAAATGTCCATACTACCTAAAGTGATCTGCAGGTTCAGTGCAATGCTTATAAATTCCAATGGCATTTTCTCATAGAAATGGAAAAAAAAATCCTAAAATTTATATGGACCACAAAAGACCCTGAATAGCCAATGCAATTTCAAGAAAGAAGAACAAAGCTGGAAGCATCACACTTCCTAATTTCAAACAATATTACAATGCTATAGTAATCAAAACATTATAGTACTGGCATTAAAAACAGAGTAACATAGACCAATGGAATAGACTAGAGAGTCCAGAAATAAACATATGCATATATGGTCAACTAATATTTAATAAGGGAGCCAAGAATATTCAATGAGGAAACAGTCTTTTCAATAAATCATTTTGGGAAAATTGGAATTCTCATGTACATGAATAAAATTGGATCCCTGTCTTATACCACTTATAAAAATTAACTAGAAATGAATCAAATACTTAAATGTAAGATCTGAAACTGTAGAACAAATAGAAGAAAACATAGCAAAAAAGTTCCTTAGTATTGGTCTTGGCAATGATTTTGGGGTATAAAACCAAAATCATAAGTAATAAAAGCAAAAATAAATAAGTGGGACTATAGCAAACTAAAAGATTCTGCACAACATGAGAAAAAAATCATCAGGATGAAGTGGCAACCTAAAGAATTGGAAGAAAATATTTGAAACCATATATGAGATAAGGCATTAATATAAAAAGTACATAAGGAACTCATACAACTCAATACCAAAAACAAAAATCTGAAAATTTCCAGTTAAGATGGAGTAGGTAAACACTGTGCTCACCTCCTCTCAGGACCACATCAATTATAACTAAACCACAGAACAACCATTATTGAGAATTGCCTGAAGTCTAGCTAAACTGAAGCCCTACAACTATGGACATACAGAAGATGCCACCTCGAGACTAGTAAATGGGGCAGAGACGTGGAATGGGGTGGTCCCACACCCACATATGACCACTAACAATTGGGAGGGATATCTCAGCTGTGCCGGTCCCCCGCAAAGAGCCATTGATTCCAGCCCTGCCCCAGTCCAGGGTTTCAGTGCTGGGTAGAGAAGTCCTCATAATTTCTGGCTATGAAAACCAGCGGATGAGTGAGACGAGGGTGGCTGCACTCCCAGACGCTCCTCTTAAAGAA
>NW_017731415.1:0-852 GCF_001890085.2 Hipposideros armiger
AAATATATTTTAAGATAGTTTTAAATATGTTGAATATCTGCACATATATGTGATAGCATTTATATCTACTTAAATACATAAAATGATACAGTGGACAAGCACTTATATATCCATCCTGCCAATGGCAAGATAGGCCTCTGAACATTTAAGACATACATAAATTATTGTTTTTCTCCACATATTCCTAACTTGTCTCCCTCCCTCTATCCCATAGGAAATGAATAGCAAGAGCAGGAAGATGTGTGTCTAGTCTAACAGCATAAATACAGTACTTGAGGGAGGAATTTTCTTGCAAGTTGTAGAACTTCTCTAAATGTGGAGTGGTACCAGGAAACATTCTACCTGATACAGAAAAGTCATCTAAAATGAAGATGTAAATGAAAGGATACAATTCAAATTCAATGTCCGACATATAGTAGGAGGGCAGATCTGATAATTTTATCATCTGCACAAATTCCAAAGCAGGACCATAATAATGGAAAACCTAGAAAAGAAATTAAAAGAACGCAATGCTTTAAAATACTGTAAATACAATGAAAGGGAACAAATGAGTGATGAGGGTTTAAAACTTTAAAATGAATCTTAAAAATCAGGTATTTATACATTATGCAAATGAAACATTTAATCCTCTATAGCAGGCAAGGTTTTCTTTCATGTCAATTCTACCTTTCAGAGTAGAGACAGACATAGAGGTTTCTGGAAAGAGTTTTAACAGGAAGAAAATGAGTACTACAGCAAGGGGCAATCAACAAAGGTCAAGAGCCCTTAACCTTTTCTGTTTATCTTCAGCAAGACAGACAGATGACCCAAGAACCTGGGATATTAAAAGAACCAATTAGGAGGGTCTGCAAG
>NW_017731415.1:4646-5547 GCF_001890085.2 Hipposideros armiger
TCTGCTCAAGGATACAATACCTCATAGGTGACAGAGTCAGGTTTCAAACCAGGTTTACCTAAAATCAAAGCCTGTTCTCTTTCCACTATATCATACTCTCTCCAAACTGAGTCTTAAAAGGTCACAAAGTGAAGTCCACGCAAAAGGTAGTTTCATGTGTATAGATCTAAACTAGCATCATTTCATTAAAAAAAAAAATATATATATATATATATATATTGTTTTAAATCTAAAACAATGATAGTTTTGCCAACATTCAATGCTGGTAACACAGTATAATTTAAGCACTTAGTTATAATTACAGTAAAAATTAAGCAAGTGAGCACACTTAAACACATCTATTACTAAATGTTAATTCAAGGTTCAAATATATCTCACAGGGACAAAAATATGCATGAATGGATAATTGCAAAACAATTAAACGTAGATTACCTTTGGCAAAATAGTCTTATCCTTTGATGGTGTTATCTTTTTGTCAAGAAAGCAAGTATTTAAGTTAGATGTACTAAAATTCTTAGGTGTGACTCCCTTTAAACAAAATTCGGGAAAACTAATTTCAAATCCAAACTGAAACAAAACCAAGAGAACACAGTTACAGGCATCATGAATAAAGTTACAAAGTTAATACAGCTTATTGCAGTGTAGAAGTTAAGAGGAAAACCCTATGTAAATTTAATTTTTCTTTCCTCAGCTCAAAAGTGTGGTTCTTCCGTTTATGTACACATCCTTTTTATTTCAACGTAGACATGCATTTTTCATGAAAAGCTCTCCTTGGCCCTTTACCAGCCTACAAGAGTATATTAAGCCCATTCTACGCAACCACAGAACCAAACAGCCTCCTTTACATATACTAGTTCAATATCTGGCTTCCTGCCAGTCTGGAAGTTCTGCAAAAACAGAA
>NW_017731415.1:8607-12666 GCF_001890085.2 Hipposideros armiger
AAAAATAAAAATAAAAATAAAAGCACATGACGTGTTTGGAAAATTAATGCTCAATAATGATTATAAAACAGCATTCATAGTATTTACTAAAAACTTCAACATCTCAGAAATGTAAGTATGAAATAAGAAAAACCTCGATTCTCCTCAACAGATAAATCTCCAATCACAGTATAATATAGACACTAGCTTTGTCACATTAAATTTTTCAAATGCTGAGCCTATTAAGAACCGGATAGCATGTTAATTGTAAAAACAGACAAAGACAGTAATCAAATATGAACAAAGATGCTTACGTTTCGCAATGATTTCCTGCAATAGTAATTTTGGCTGAATACCATTCCTTTAAATGTTTTAATGCTCCAACAGTAGGTAAGCAGTCTTTTAATTTAGGAGGATCTTTGTCAGAGGGCAATAGTATTATATCTATCATTGCTCTACCTAGGAGGAGAAAAAGGCATTTTTTGTAATTTTTTTTTAATGTTAGATTTGAAATGTCTCAAAGTAGTACCCTAACAATTGAATTTCATGTTTCTCTAGAAGATAAAGGAGAATTTTAACTTTAATTTCTGAAATTCTTCAAAACAATACCCATCTTTAGGAGCTCAAGATTTTTAGATGTTCAACATTTGATTTAAAGCCATGCTTTCTTGAAATAACTAGCATATGCCAGAAAACAATTAACTATATCACATTTACTTGTCAATTATGCACCACTGGTTAATTATACACATTGCTCTTGAGATCATCAATGCTATTGTTGCACTGAACAGAGAAAGAAAAACCCCTGTACCACTTCATTATGTTTTTCTATACTTAACTTTGTTATACAAAAGGAACTGAATTAGTATAAAATTGTAATGTTCAAATAAGTTATTTCTCTTTTTAAAGCACAAACACTCAGAAAACCCAATTATACTGACATCACTGGTTCCTGAGAAAGGATAAAGTCATGAAACTTTGAATCTCATAAAATTATAAATTTGCTGAAGAACCAGAACAATCAAAATGAAACAGAAACCAAATAAAAATTTGATAATAAAAGTATGAGAATTTGCCAAAACAGCAACAGTATCTTTCAGAATGTATTTTGAACTTGACACACATATTTTAAAAAATTGATATATTTTTATCTGTGTATTCAGTTATTTCCATGTGGGATCTTTTACACTAATATGATCTTGAATATAAGAATTACACCATGGGCTACAAAGTCCTGTCCTTCACGGTAATCACATATGCTTTACTCATCACTATATGCTCGGCTAGTAGTACAATGCATGACAGACGGCAGACACCACAAGTATCTGCTTAATTAGTCCTTCAATAACGAAAAGAGTTAAAGAAAGCTCTTTGACCGTATTTTTGGATGCCAAATTATATCAAGCCTTAGATGTCACCGATCTGATTAACACAGAGAAAGATGAATTTAAGACAAAAAATCGTTTTAAGGCTTGTATGATGCCGTATTCATAAAATATGCTTTCCATTACAGGGAGCAAAATTGGTCCTGTAAAGAAAGGTGGAGTAAGGGGCTTCTTTTATTGCACAACTTTATATCTGATAATATGTATAGTGGCTTCACGGGATTAAAGAATGTTACACAAATTTTCTAGGTTAAAGGACTTCTTTTTCCAGAAGTTACTGATGGGGCTATATTCTATAGAACATACTCTGGAAAACACTGGTATATAGTGGAAAGAATCTTCTTCAGTAATAACTGAATAAGGAAACAAATGGGTATTTAGTTTACTGAGTTCTGATTTTTGTCTAAGTAAAAACAATGAAGAGAACTGTAATATCTCCGTAATGTACTTTATTCAAGTAGTGGACTACATTTTGTATCAACTTCAATTGAGAAATTATTTTTCATTTTGAATTTCAAAGTCAAAAGTGACAACCCAAGCATGAAGACTGAATTTGTCAGTCATTCACAGAAAGTGTAAGATATGACACAAGTTACTGAAAGCAGCCATAAAATATTACCAGGAGCGGGAAGTTTGTCTGATAACTGATGCAAATTTTCCGCAGATTCTTCATATAGACTAAAATAAAAGGGTAAATTAGAAAAAAAACAAAACAAAAAAAACATACACACATACATGTAATCATGAAGATAATATTAATGGATCTATGTGCCAGACACTGTTAAGCATGTTAGATGCACTATCTCACTTCATCCTCATGACAATCCCATGATGTACTACTATCATACTATTAAAGTCCTTACTTGAAATAATTTTCCTAAAGTTACATAATTAGTAGATGTGGAAGCTAGGATTCAAACCCCGAGTTCTAGTTCTCAGCTATACCCAAAAACAAAAAACAATAACAAAGAAAACCTCTCTAAATCATGTCTAGTATATTAAATATAAATCATCATTAATAGACTAAGCATTTTTCTGAATCCTAAAAGGTATTGCTAAGTATTTAATAAAGGATATTGTTTTTCTCTGAATGGCATATAACAGCTCTGACCGGAAAATATGATGCTTTTCTCCAATTCTTCAAAATCTATTACTTTTATCTATATGATGAAATTTTTTTTCTCAAAGTAGTTTATTATATAGCATAAAGATACTTAAATCATTTATTATAAAAACACCATTGTCTAAAAAACCACCATTGTCTAAAAAAGGCATCTAATGGTCAAGTATGGTTTTCAAGCTCCCCCTTGTGGACATAATTATTAGAGGACTTCCAGGAAATATTTACTTTTACACTCCTCATCTTTTAATAGTGGTGGGAAAACATATAAAATAGTAAGAGCTCTAACGCTGGAAAGCACCTCACAAATCATCTAAAAGGATCTCAACAACTACATAGATGAGAAAACAAAGAACCGGAGAAATTAAGTGACTGGACCAAGATCTTATAACCAGAGACCACCTCTACTAACCCTGGTTCAGTGCTTTTTTTCACGGTTCTACAATGTCTCCCTACATTAATCAGTACAAACAAACAGGATTTGAAACTAGGAAAATTGATTTTTTTAGGTTTTTTGTAATTTACAGATATATTATATGAATAGTAAATAAAATAAACAGGTCATTTTTTTTGTAATGAAATATTATGGAAGACTATTAATTATGAGTCAGAAATGAGATATGTCATGAAGAAAAGAAAATATTCCAATTTATATCACCTGAATCAACTTATACATTGTACCATAATTCAAAAAACCTAAAAGTGAACTCAATCATCCATATAACCCTCAAAAACTCTATGAATTTTAAAGGTGCCTGAAATGCTGAAGATACATATATATGCGTATATATAAATTGAAGAAATCATACAGCAATCACTTCAGCCTCAAATCACAAAATGAAAATGATACTTTGGTTTGAATGCCGATTATTAACCTTAAAGAAAGTTTCTATCCAAGCTCTTAAAATCAAATCAGACAGAATTTATCTTTAAGACAGTGACATATTAATTAAAATATCTCTTTTTATGACTCCTGCAATTATGTAAGCTTAAGAAGCTAAACATTTGATATCAATTTTTGCATTTTAAACAATTTTATTCAAAGAAAAGGCCTAAACTGCCTAATGTTTTTCAAAATGAAGAGCTGAAAATTTCAATGAACTAAAACTCCCTTATTGTAGCTGCTAAAAAAGCTAATCTTCATTCTCATAGCTAAAATACTATCTAATGTCAAATATGTTAAAGATATAATAAAAAGCATATAAGCATACTCAGCCAAAGATAACGACTCCCTGCTATTACTATCTTCTTCCTCAAAACACTCAATAGCACTCAAACATTCTTCGATATTTGATTGGAGAACATCTTCAATTTCATCTTTTTCCACGCCAAAATGTATCTCTTCCCAGTCAGAACTACAAAACTAACGTATCAAAAGATTGCATTAAATGATGGGCTCATGGAATTATTTATGTTAACAAAGATATTGACTAATAACTATTTTTTTTTAAATTTATATTACCTGATAAAATCCACATATGGCCTGTACTGCAAAGAACCACTTCTTGGAACCAGGTATACCGCCCACCGAACAGGCTTGAAAACAAAATCACACTTATTAGAGGAAAGGCTTAT
>NW_017731415.1:16189-65605 GCF_001890085.2 Hipposideros armiger
ACAAATGTGTCTCTGTTTTTCAACAAAGATCATGATACATTTCAACCCTTATCAAGTCGATCCCAGCCAGAGTCACAGCTTCCCGGGACAACTCGATATAGGTCCCTCCCCAGCAGAACTACTGTAGTTCACAAACTCAAATTTCTTCTCCTCCCCGCAAGCGTTCCCGCTTTCTCAGCCCAGCACTTACCTGGCTGCTTCTCCGCACCCTCAAAGGACGCCCCTGGCCGGTGCTCCGCCTCCCCACCCGCCGCGGACGAGACTTTTCCTTCCCCACAGATCACAAGGAGCAGGTACCGATCCATCTCCTCCGAGCCCCAGCCTCAGGTCTGGAATTCCACATCAAAACAGCCGCGCGCTGCCGATGCACTTCCGGTTCCCTTCTACTTAGGTCGGCTGGAAACTGTGTGTCCTCCGCTGGTTTTCCGCAGCTTTTCTAGCAACAGGGTGAACTTGGGGAGTTATTCTCTCAATAGCTGCATTATTTCCTTCTTCAAGACGAAATCGCGCCCGTGGGGGAGATTGTTTGGGGTCCCAGGAAAAGCGAAGAGGCAGACAAGTGCTGGCCGGCCTAGGAACTGTCATGCTTGGTTGTATGCGTTTCCCGCCGGGCCAGTGATGCTGCGGACTGGACTGAGATACCGGAGAAAGGAGGACGGTCCTGCTAGTGGAGAAACATGTCGAGTTTCTCGAGAGCGCCTCAGGTGAGCTCGGACTCTTGCTTGATGGGATTCATTACACTGGCAGAAGGAGGTTAATGGCTCCGGGGGGAGGGTTAGGAAAGCTGAGTCGGCAGGAAAGCTCAATCCTAGGGCCCGGCGGTGCCTCAGGAAAGCACAAACAAGGGGGTCGTGATTCTGGCCACCACTTGCTGCCATTCTCTCTGGACTTGTCCCCTTCTTTTTTTTAGTCAGCTCTGTTCATCTTCCCCACCTTCCACCCACCCCCACCCCCAATTCCCCCGGAAAGAGTATTAGAAGATCGGAGAAGTAATAAGGTGGATCACATATAGGTCCTTGTAGATCGTTGTAAGAATTTGATTTTTACTGAGTAGAATGAGGACCTGTTGGAGGTTTTCGAGCCAAGAAACCATGATCTCACTTAACTGGTAAAGGGGAGCACCGTGGCTGCTGAATTAAAAATAGACTGTTTGGAGATCGGGATTGGTGGCGGTAGAAGATAAGAGTTCGTTCGGAGGTTATTGCAGTAATCCAGGCTAGCCGTGATGGTGGCGCAGACCGGGGTAAGGAGCACCGTGGTTCTGTTTATAATATAAACAGGTTCTATTTAAAGGTGGAGCCAATAGGATTGCCTTAAGGGTTGCATGTGGGACGATAGCAAAAGAAGAAACAAGGATTACTCCTAGGTTTTTGTTTCAACCACTGGAATGGTGTGCTGTCATCCGAGATGGGGAAAACTGCGATTGAAGCAGGATTCGAGTGGAAGAGCCTTTCAGTTTTGTGTATGTCCGTTTAAGATGCCTCTTAGCCCACCCAGTTCCTTTCCAAGTGTGATTCCTTCCTTAGACTGTTTGTTACCTGTCTCATTAGGTAAAGACAGGAATTGAAATTAATTTTAAACATTTTGTAACAATGTGGCATTGTGGCAGAATTTTAAATTTTTTAGCTAAGTTTTTTTTTTCCCCCTATAAAAGTATTGGTCTGCAGTACATTGGGGAATTAACTAGAACTAGTCTTTTGTTACATATGGTTTAAGAAGCAGTGTAGTGTAGATGTTGAGAGGGCAATTGGATTTAAGTGTAGAGTTCAGGAGATCCAGGCTAGAGATGTAAGTTTGGGAGTCATGAGCATACAAATAGCATTTAAAGGTATGGGTCTGGATGAAGTCTTTGAGGAAGTGAATGTAGAGAAGTGAGGACCAAGAACTGAATTCTGAGACATTTCAACATTTTAGAGGCTAGAGATAAGGGGAGAGCTAGCAAGGTAGGGGGAAAAAAAAACAACAACACAGGGTGGTGTCCTGGAAATCAGGTGAAGAAAGAATACCCAGGAGAGAGGAATGATCAACTTAGAATTGACCGATAGATTTAGTACCATGAAGGTCACGGTAATTTTGACAGGCTGTAGAGCCATGCTGATGGATGTCAGATGACAAAGGCCAGTTTGGAGGAGGCAGTAGGTTGAAAAGAGAATGGGGAGAGAGACACATTGGAGCAATGACAACTCTTTGGAAGAGTTTTGCTAGAAAGGAAAGAAATGAAGCAGTGGCTGGTGGAGAAGTAAGACCTGGAATTGCTTTTTTTTTTTTTTAACTTTATTATGGAGAATTATAGTCATATATAAGTAGATATCACTCAGTTTCAGAAAACCCATAGCCAATATCATTTCATCTGTACCCCCCATTCACTTCATTCTCTTCCTTATACGGTAAATCTCTGACTCATTATCTCATCAGTAAATATTTCAATATGTTCTCTCTAAGATAAGGATTTTTAAAAAAATAAGATTACAGTACCATTTATCAAAGCTAAATGAAAAAAACTGCAATTCCTTAATCATCAAATATCCAGTATGTGTTCACATTTCCAATTTCTCATATATCTATATTATATAAATACATAATTTTTTACCATTTGTTCCTTTGAATTAGGATCCAAAATGCAGCAAGTTGCTATGTTTTTTTTAAGTCTCTCTTAATAGGTTCCAAGTCCTATCTTTTCTATCTTGAAATTTATTGAAGAAACAGGGTTATCCTGGAGAGTTCTCGCTGTTTGAATTTTTTTATTAGTTCATAAACTTAGAGCAGTAGGGAAAGGATATGGGCTATAAACTATCCTTATTTGCATAAGACATGATCATCTATGTAAAAAATCAGAATCTACAAAAAACTACTAGAACTGATAAATAAGTTTAGCAAGATTGCAGGATACAAGACCAATATATACAAAAATGAGATGTATTTCTATATACTAGCAACAAACAATCAGAAATTTAAATTAAAAATGCAGTATCATTTATAATGTCCTCAAATATATAAATAAAATAAGGATAAATCTGACAAAAGATGTGCAAAGGGAACTAAACAGAGACTTAAAAAAAATGAGAACAGGAATAAAACAGAATTGGTAAGCAGTTTTATAGGCTGATTTGAGTTTTGTTGTAATTAAATTTAAAAAGAGCTAGCCTAGTTGTATTTTTTTCCATCATTGTTTAGCTGCTCATATATATGCATAGAGAAAGCATCTATCTGGTCAAGATTTTTCTGGGCTGTAAGTTCCTTTGAGTTTGAAGGCACTGATGGATACCACAGGGCAGTGACCTATACCTGAGGCAGCCTAAAGGTGTCTGTTTAACGCAGTTTTTTAAAATTTAAGTTTGTTTAACATCATCCGTCTATACTTTCCCAGCTATATTCTGCAATTGAACTCTCCTTTAGAATTAAACTCCTGAATAGTCTTCATTTCCTAATTGGCCACTCATCTTGCAATGTAATGTGTCAACTAATCTCAAAACATTTTTGAAGAACTTCATAAACAACAACTCCTTTCATAAATGCTTCTCAATACCCCTTCAGATTCTATTCTATTGTGATACAAAAAAATATAAGTCATAATGTAATGGGTTGTCGGGAAAGTCATGATGCATTTTTGCAATGAAAAACATAGAAAAATACATCGTGACTTTTCCGACAACCCAATAAAAGGGAATATATCTTTGGAATGTTTTTAGTAAAGCATGATCCATACTGATAATAGAAAAGCAGGCAGGAAAAATCATCGTGTAATCTTTGCAGATTAATGAGAAAAGGCCTCCCCCCTTTCCAGAAATAGAAATAAAAACAAAACAAAAAAGTTGATTAATGATAGGATCATTTCTCAAAGTTATTATTGACATTAACTATAGAATACATGTGATGGTATATAATAATAAACTCAATTGTTTCTATTTTAATTAGAATTTTCTTTGTTTCCTCTTCTGTTTTTTTCAAGCAATGGGCCACTTTTGCTCGAGTTTGGTATCTTTTAGACGGGAAAATGCAGCCCCCCGGCAAACTTGCTGCTATGGCATCAGTCAGACTTCAAGGATTGCATAAACCTGTGTACCATCAACTGAGTGAGTATCATTTTAGACCTGTCATTAGTAACCACAATTTACATGCCAGATAGAATCTTGAAGAAGTCTGACTTTGACTAGGCCGCTTTTAAGGACCTCTTTTTTTCCGGAGGATCCCTTATGCCATTCTTACAAAAACTCTACTAGGTCACTAAAATGAAGTAAGATTATTCATAGGAAAACCATACAGACCAGTTTGCCTGGGACAACCCCATTTTACACCATTGTCCCAACAAAATTATCAGTAGCCCCTCCATTCGCTCTCAGAAATATCCTGATTTGGACTGTAAATGTTCACTCTTATATATGTTACTCCACATGGCAATGTGCATTTCAATAGACAGGTTTTGAAAATGAACAAATAAGCTTGTCCTCTCTTCTAAAGGCCCTTTCCCTCAGGAAGATATATAGAGCTAGCTAGGCATGGAGAGTACTTTTCACTGTTTTGAATTAATAGATTTGCTTTTGTGTATCTTTTTTCCAAAACAAAACAAAAAGTTATTTTTGTACTAGAAGACTTCTGCTTATTATAGGTAGTTTTAATTGACTTCACACTAATATCAGTGTCCATCTGCTGGGTCCAGTGTCAGTTCTTATTCTTCATCTTGCTTAACCTGTCAACATTTGTTGCAGTTAATCACAGTTTTAACTTTATATTTTATAACATGAAATACACAAAGAGATAGATAGATAGATAGATAGATAGATAGATGGATTATTTTAAAGAACGTTAACAATAGTAATAATAATGAACTGAATACCCATGCCCTCAGCATTTGGATTGTTTCAGTTATTTTTGCCATTACAAACAACAAACAACATTGCTATGCACATTCTTGTACCTTTTCCCCGGTAGAGACTTTCTCTGAGTTCTCAATGAGACAGAAATTACTGGATTCAAAGGTGCGTGGGAAGCTAGTTAGTCTCTTTGCCGATGTCCTCTCCTGCCAATAGCTTGTAAGAGTTTCCATCACGCCTTGTCTTCTTCAGTAACACTTAATATTTTCATTCTTTTTACTTTTGACTACTCTGATAGATGTGAAATGCTCTCTTTCTGGTTTTAATTTGCATTTTCCTGATTACAAATGGAGTTACCTCTGCTTCATTTATTTATTGGCCTTTTGTCATTTCCTCTTCTGTGTGTCTACGCATGACTTGGCCCATTTTTTTTAGCAGGTTATTTTTTACAATTTTTTTAACTTTCATTATGAAAGTGTTCACATTTTCAGAAATGCTCAGTGAATAGTACAGTGAATTATTTTATACCCTTCACTTGGATTACACAGTTATCAACATTTTATCATATTTTTTTTTTCTAGCTGAGCCATCCTGCCACCTGTTGGCAGCTCAGCGGCAGCTCAGCTCGGGCTGGGAATCCAACCAGCAACCCTTTTGTTCAGAGTTCGCACTCTTGAACGAGCTCTTAACCAACTGAGCCACTCGGCCGGCCCTGTCATGTATTTTTTTATTCAATCATTTGTAATTAAGTCGAAGATATTATTATTTCCCCCAAATACTTTAGCATATGTCTCCTAGGAATAAAGATATCTTCCTATTCACCCAAAATGCCATTATTTCATCTAAGGTAATAAACAACAATTTAATTATACAGTTCAATGTGCAATGCATTTTCAAATTTTCCTAGTACTCCCAAGAATTTTTTTTAGCTATTACCTTTTTGAAGTAGGATCCAGCCAAAGTTTATGATTGCCTTTAGTTACATTCTTTTAGAGTCTTTTAATCTAGTACAATCCTTGTCTTATTTTTTTCTTGCCATTAACCTTTTGAAGAATCTGGACTAATTTTCATGTAGAGAACTTTCTTCTTAAAACACATTCTTCAGAGGGGCAATAGATTGGGAGAGGGGGGTTATCACTTTATGAGGGGTGAAATGTATAATTTACATTGTTTTGTACACCTCAAACTAATAATAAAAAAGAAGAAAAAAGTCAATAAAAATAAATAAATAAAAATCATCACATTTTACACTTTAAAAAAAACACAAAAACCTTATATTCAAAGAACATTTGAAAATTATAGGGGTAAGTTTCCAATGTCTGGGGAACTCATATGAAAAGAAAAACCCACATCTTAGACAGCAAACAACAAAATGCTAAATACTGAATAAAATGCCAGAAAGTCACATTTTTATATTAAAAAAACAAAACAAAACACATTCTTCACTTATTTTCAGGATGCCATTCTTCCTGTTTCTTCCCCTCTCTCTAACTCGTCTTTCTCAGTCCCTTTGCTCTTTTCAGCTTTATAAACTCCCAATCACTTTTCTCTCATTAAAAATTGTGAGTACCCGGCCGGCCGAGTGGCGCGATGGTTAAGAACTCGCTTGGGATGCCAGAGGGCCCCGGTTCGGATCACACATATGAGGGCCAGTGACACTGCCCTGCACAGCTAAGATGCTGAACAACAGCTCAACCTGGAGCTGGGCTGCCATGAATCGCCGGCAACGGCGTAGGCTGCAGCCCCTGTGGCAGTGGGTTGCCATGGGCTACCGTGTGTAGCCAGCAGCCAGCGTGAGTGGCCAGCAGCCGCAGTGAGCAGCCGTCCAGAAGCCGGCGACTGATCTGCCTTGCCCGGGAAGAGCGTAATGATGATGCCAACTTAGGCCAGTGAAGCAACGTCCTCCACAACTAGACTGAAGAACAAAACGACAGCGACTTGTCTGTTCCCCTTCCCCAATCACCCAGCACTGTTCCCATCCCCCCAATTCCCCAATAAAAATCTTAAAAAAAAAAAATTGTGAATACCCCTGAGCCCAGTCCTTGGACCTCTTCACATTCCTTACGGGATCACATTCAGTCTTATTTCTCTAATCTATGCTAATAGCTCCCAAATTTATATCACCAGTTTTGACCCTTTCCCTGTATTCCAGACTCACAGGCACATTTCTACTCAGAAGAACATCTTGGGTGCCTAGTAGCCATCTCCACTAGAATAAGTCCATTTGGAGATGACTTACTTTGTGACTTCCCCCATCCAAACCAACCTGTTGCTTCCAGTTTGTCCCATCTCAGTTATTAACATCTCTTTTCACTTAGTTGCTCTAGTTTAGAAGCTTTGCTTCCTCTGTGACCCGGACTCCTCTTTGTTCACCTAGTCCACCTTTCAAAGCAATTTTGGAACTCTTTTTCTGGAATGGCCATCAGAGCTGTCATCGTGTTACCCTTGATGTCCTGAATGTCATCAAAATGTCTTCCTTTCACTATTTCCTTTATCTTCGGGTAAAGAAAGAAGTCATTGGGGTCCAGATCAGGTGAGTAGGGAGGGTGTTCCAATACAGTTATTTGTTTACTGGCTAAAAACTCCCTCACAGACAGTGTCGTGTGAGCTGGTGCATTGTCATGATGCAAGAGCCATGAATTGTTGGTGAAATGTTCAGGTCATCTAACTTTTTCATGCAGCCTTTTCAGCACTTCCAAATAGTCAACTTGGTCAATGCATACATTCCCAAATCCCAGTTTGAGAATGAAGAAATTGCTTTTAACCGGGGCCCTGGCATTTAAGCTAAGTTAGTTTTTTGAATCTGGGGAGCTAGGAGGAAGAGTATTACAGATGGTTTGGGGCAAGAGCAAGGATTTATGATTTCCCCCATTTCTTATACTTGCTGCTCTAACCTTTTTTCTTTACTTAATGAAAATTTCAGTAAGGTATCAAAATAAGGCCATCCCCTGTGAAATCTGTCAGTATAGAATATGAACCTAAGGATTTTGTCATGTTATTCTTTGTTTTTCAAACACTTAGTAAAATGTCTGGTCAACAAGAGATGCTTGTCAGGAATACCTTGTGGAATGACACTTTTAAACAGGTGTTTTATGAGCACAGTCAGTTCTCATTATTCACTATAGTTATTCTCTTTAAAGTTGCTGTGAATGCTGCATTAATGAACACGAACCATTGCTTCTAGGAGAAATACTGAGTTGGTTTCCTGTGAGCCTCTGGTCACATTTTCATCAACCAATCACTACATAGCCTCGTTTTCTATGTGTTTCTGTTTAGGACACCTTTGTGTGTGTGTGTGTGTGTGTGTGTGTGTGTGTGTGTAGTTGGGTCTTTAACATTGAACTCATGGCCAACAGCACTATAACTCATGCCTGCACGAAGCTTATACAACATTTTCCCTGTAGGACACATTTCAGCCTTCTTAAGTACACTATACAGCACTTCAGCATTAGGCTTGGGTTTTAAACAGGGAAGTCACTCATTGAAACCACAAACTGCCAAGAAACCTGGTGCTGCATAGGCCACCAAAGGACACTTGTTTATAGCACAAGAGCTGACACAAGAAGACAGAGCATCACTTTGTTCAGCCTCAGCTGGAACCATGTGCATTTACTCAAACTTTTTACCATTCTGTGCATGTCCGTGAACGGCTGGCAAAGCACTGCTAGTATCGATCTGGGGTCACAAATCAATTTTAGAGGAGGCTAATCGCAGTATGGAATCCATGAATAATGAGGGTTAACTGTACTTTGAAAGTAAATAGTGACCAGCAGACTTATGCTTGACTAATTATATCTCTTTACTTTGAAAATACCCCCCTCTTTTTTTTTTTTTTTGGCAGACCAGCAGAATGCTATAGTCATAGAATTACCAGTTCATACAGTTGTTTAATTCCTTAGAGCTTTAGATATTTTGTTTAACTGCCTCATTGATAGATGAGAAAACTAAAATCAGAAGAATAAAATGGCTTTCTCACTGTCACTCAGCTATATTATAGAACGGACTAGAGCCCAAGCAGTTGTTTCCTCATAACGGAAATCACGCACTCCACTCCCGTATGCTGAGTCTTAGCCACTTACACTGATTCCCTGCTAATCTGCTTTTTCCTTAGCAACGATATCAACAAGGTGATAAATAAGATCTCTTAGGTTGTCTTTGTAGAAATGCAAATGATATAAAATTGGGGGGAAAGTAGAATGAGCAATATGCACCTAATTTCCTTCTTAAAGTATAGCGCTTATCTGTCCACTGAAGTAAAGTTCTGCTTCCTTACAAGTGGGCCATTATTGCAAAAGTATTCCTAAAGTACTGGAGAGTAAACATTCTACGAGAACACCAGAGCTTTTGTGGCTGCCAGTCAGGAAAGGAAAATAGCTTTTCAATCAAATTAGAAATTTACATTTTAAAGACTGAATCGTATTTTTGTTTCACACTATATACAAGTATATCTTACATCAGCAAAACTTTTCATGTCCACAAGATGTCACCGACATCAAAACTTAAATTGCAGTTTTCAATTTACAAATATGCTATATTTAAAATTTATTTCCAACATTTATTGGCTTAATTAGCATTTCATGTTTATGTGAAAATTGACATTCAGTTTCCCAGAAGAATAGTATTAAAAATGGTGGTCATATATTCAGGAGTGACTAGAAGAGTTAACCAATAATGTATCTGAACATAATTATATGATATTTGAACTATTTTGGGGGCCAGAGGACTTTGTGAAGTGTTGTAGAAAACCAGCCTTTCATTTATAAGGTTATTTTTTATGGAAAATGTGTACTGGGTCAAGACAGATATTATGTTGAACTAGGAAAAGAACTTCCTCTCCCTCTAGTTAGAACTATCCTTCTGAATTTGGGACTTGAGGCCTTTTTGAACATGATTCTTTTTCACTGATAAATGAAAAGAAAGGGCTAATGGTGATTTTTGGATTATGGCTTATTCTTCATGAGGACTCCACCTTCTGTGCTGCTCTCAGATTAATTAGTCAAGGAGGACTATGTGAACATTTAAAAGAAGCAGAGGAAAACCTTTCTTTAGCATTATCTAAAGTTATTACTAGATTATCTTGAAAGACTACTGGTCTTCACAGAATAAAATAACAGTTGAACGTAGTTCTTAAAGATTAATGTTATGAATACTAACATACCAAATAATTCAAAGATTAGTTTAGATCTAATTTAATCACTAGTATTCTGTCTCATGTTATTACTTAAATTTTTTAAGGGCTTTTAGAAAACAAAAAGTTGATGTTCTTAAAGTTACTCAGCTAGTGTATTTTTCTCTTTCTCTTCAGTTAAGTATCAGTCTATTTTAAATGTTAATGCTTCGTATTAATTTTGCAATCTTAATTTTACAAATAAATTTAGCATTACGTAAAAGTTAAAGATTCTATCTCCCTCTAAAATAGGTGTCATGGAAAGAGTCTGAACAGGGTGTTAAGTAACTTGGTGTGTGAGCTTTTGACAAATCACTTAATCCTAATGGGCCTTAGCTTCTTCAACTGTGAATGTCTGGGCGAAAGCTAAGGCTGTTTCAGCATCTTTGAGACCATGGTTAGTTATCTTCTCACCCTATTTTCTCTTCTGGTTCATTTGCCCAACTGCTTTAATAGCCCGCCATGTGTCAATTTTAGGGACTTGAGTCAGTTCACCAAATACTGTCAAACTGTCCTGTTCAACACATTTAGCAGCAAGCTCCCCAGGTCCTTCCTTCACATCTCTGGATTCCTTTCCACTCTAGTGAAGAAAACCCACCTGCTTTATCTTCTTCCCCTTACCCTGGTTCCTGTTTGGACGATGAACTTCTCTCTGAAAATTCTGTCATTCAAATTCAAAGCTCTGTATAGAATTGCTAAGATAATCTCTAGTTTTCATATACTGTATTTATTTGTACTTATTATTTTTTCAGATTTTTTCTTAAATAAGCTTCTAGAATCTTTTGAAGTTGTTTTTTTGTTTTGTTTTGTTTTTTAGTAGAATAGGCATTTAATAAATAAATGTTTCTGATTGCTTGATTTCGCCACGTATCATGACTCATGAAAACTTGACTTTCGAAGTTTTTAGGTTTTTTAGATGAACGGCCAATCTTAGGGGTACTTTTCACTGGAAAATTAACCATACATGTATTTTAATTTTCAAGTCATCCTGTCCTGTCAAATATGTATATAATCATAGTTGAGAGTGGCAGTTTAAATTTAACTAGTTAAATGTGATTGGAAAAAACCTTGGGTTAGTATTTAAGAATAAGATCATAGTACTCTATTGTTCTCTAAATGTGAGAATAATAAATTGTGATGTTTTACATTTGTTTTCAATTTACCTATTGGCAAAACATACTTTTTTATATCTATATACATATTGTTTCATTTTCTGTTATTAAGGAAAAATTTGTATTAGATATTTAAAAATACTTAGTATAAACATTTGTGGTGAAGTATGATTATTAATGGGAGGATATGATAGAAATAACAGTAGCTTGCCTTTAAAGATGTATTGTTGGTATTGGCATCTTTATTAAATCTCATTTACCTTCCAATGTCAAGATTTTCCAAATGGCTAGCCAACTCTTTCTATGCTTAGATGTTATGTAAAGCACTAACAGAAATCTGTTCAAGGATTTTGATATTACACTGACTTGCTTTCTATTTTTAATGTGTTGCTTAGACTTTGATAAGTTTTATAAATAACCAAGGCCACTTTTTCCTTAAAGTCATGACTTTTCATTTAAAATTTCTTTTCTTTTGTTTTTCTTTTTAAATCTAGGTGACTGCGGTGACCATGTTGTCATAGTGAACACAAGGCACATTGCATTTTCTGGAAACAAATGGGAACAAAAAGTATACTCATCACATACTGGGTAAGACAATGAAAGCCATTGTCAAGGAAGATAGGCAGTTGAAATATATTACTTTAATAATATTATTGATCCTATTTAAAAGAAAAATGCATTTTTAAGCTTTGGCATTTAAGAAAATACTAATTTTACTCATGCTACCTATATAATTTACTCAATCAAAAAAACCCCAAAAAAACAAAAAACAAAAAAACCTGTACCAAATATTAGCTATTAACTGACAGTATTTGTTTTTGCTGGCTACTTTTTACATAAATCTCTCTGATCAAGATTATTCTCAGTTTTCAGTCAATCTTTTCACCTCATTCTTTCTGTTTCCTATAATTCATCTTACTGCTGTTTCCAGAACCATCCTGAACATCAGAAAGTACTTGAGATGTGTAAGGAGTTGTGAGCAAAATCCCAGTTTTGGAAGATAACCTAAAATCTCCATGACACACCTTTCAAGTTCTGGGTCTCCCTGCCTATGTTTGAACTATACCAATCTCATAGCTCACAAGGCAGCCCATTTTTTCCACCTTTGAAACAGTCTAACTTTTTCAAAGATCTTTGTGCTATTGAGTCATAGTCTGTTTTTCTCTAGCTTTTGTGTTGATCTCAATTTCTTCTCTTTGGGACAGTGTAAAATAACTATATCTCTTCCACATGACATTCTTGAAATAATTTTAATACAATGATTAGCAAGCGTCCACTGATTGTCTTTTCCTAGGCTAAACATCTGTAGTTCCTTCAGAGTTCTTTCTATAGCTTCACTTCAGACACCTCCATTACATCTCGGTCACTCTTCTCTAGATAGAGTCATTGCTTGTCAATATCCTTAACTGAGTACCCCTGCCTGGTTGTGTTCTGATGGTTTCCTAATACAGTGTGACTTCTCCGTCTTTCAGTTACACAGAGTTCTATTGCAATAGAACTTTTCTAGGCCATGTCACTATGTAACACATGAGTTCACTGTCAGCTAAAACACTTAAGTCTTTTTCGAACATGCTGCTGTGCTGGTTCAACCATTTCTCCTCCTTCCTGTGTGTACCAGTTGCGTTTTAATCCAATGGTAATAGCTTCAGTTTCCACCATGTTAATTAAGTTTTATTTCCAGCTTTTTAAGATCTTTTGAGATCTTGATTCTGTCATACAATGTGTCAGTTAACCCCTCATCCTCAGGTCATGTACAAATTTTAATTACGTGTATCTTCTACACTATTATGCAAGATATGATTAGAAATGTTGATCTTTCATTCTTGATCAAAATTACTGTTTTCTCTCCAATTGCATCTTTGTCTTAGACAAGCAGACTTCGATGCCCATATCTGTTTCTTTTCCTCTCTTGCCCAAGCAGGTCTTAAATGCTCGGATTAACTTTTTGGCCTCCTTTAGCCAGCCTTAGCCCATTCCTTTCCTCCAACACATTTATGAAATCTTCAACTTAACAAAAATAAATTCACACCCATCTTTAGTACTCTCTGCTATTGGCGAATCTCTACATATAAACCACGTATAAAATTTAGAAGTATAATTGGGAAAAATCTGAAGTCAGGATAACAATGTAATAAAGCATAAAGGGAATTATTGACACCAAATGCTAGGGTAATTCCTATAACTAAAATACCTATAGTATTACTGCAAATGAAAGAAAATAATAGCACAGCCAGTAGTGAACAGCTAGTATCCCTCTCAATAGTGCTGTCTCTCCTGTGGAGGAAAATCCAAACATCTCCAGATGATCGGCATCCAGTTACCGCTACTGCTTCATCCTACTTCATTTTGGCCAACATATTACAGCTTCTTACCTCTCTGCCTTTGCATGTGTTGTTCTCCTTGACAAGAATGTTAATCAAGAACTCTCCGATTTATCCATTAAAACCTGGCTCAGATGTCACCTCTTCTGGGATGCCTTCCCTGTTTCCTCATCTCCCATAGGGCTAATTGCTTTTTGTTTCTCTGTTGCTATTGACGCTTGACTTTGGACATACTACTTTTATTATGCTCCTAAAACTTGATTGCAATTATGTATTCAAAAATTAACTCTAGTTATAAAAATTTAGTACATGCTAATGTTACAAAATACAGAGAAGTTGAAAGAAGGAACTGAAAATCACCCTTCACCCTTTGACTCAACATTTTTTTTTTTTTTTAAGATTTTTATTGGGGAATTGCAGGGATGGGAACAGTGCTGGGGAATTGGGGGAACAGACAAGTTGCTGTCGTTCTTCAGTCTACTTGTGGAGTATGTTGCTTCACTGGCCCAAGTTGGCACCATCATTGTGCTCTTCCCGGGCGAGGCAGATCAGTCGCCAACTTCTGGACGGCCGCTCACTGCGGCTGCTGGCTGCTAACGGTGGCTGCTGGCTACACACGGTAGCCCACGGCAACCCACTGCCACAGGGGCTGCAGCCTACGCCGTTGCCGTCGACTCATGGGCAGCCCAGCTCCAGGTTGAGCTGTTGTTCACCATCTTAGCTGTGGAGGGCAGTGTCACTGGCCCTCATATGTGGGATCCGAACCGGGGCCCTCTGGTGTCCCAAGCCAGTTCTTAACCATCGCGCCACTCGGCCGGCCCTGACTCAGCATTTTTATATCCTTTCCCACTTAATATAAAATTCTCAGAGAGCCCTTTTATAAGTATCGTTTTTAGTTACTATGTAGTGGTACACAATATGATTAATCATTGCTTCATTTTTTGAAATTAAAATGTTGACTTACAAAGAGCTGGAAAACATCTTTATCCATTAAGTATTTCAATATATAGTTATTTAAAATGAAATTCTAGAAATTTAATGGATTTCAGGATCAAAGAGATAATCATTTTTAGGCCTTTGATATGTATTTCCAAACATCGGTTTACTATTACACTAGTTTTGCATATGAACGTCTGTTATTACAAAACTGCACAGTATTATCATTGGAAATAATTTAATAATAAGGCTCTCCTATTTGATGGGCATGTAATTATTTACATTTGTTTAATAATGTGGTATCAATGCTTTCCTGATCACTTTCTCTGAACATTTTATCTATTAAGAATATTAATCCACTATTATATTTTTTTACCTTTTACAAATTTCCTTTATGATGCCCTTTGCTGTACAGTTATTTAACTTTTATATAGTTAAATCTCTCTTTTCCTTTGTAATTCTTTCTGTGTATTCTAGTCTCAGAAAGTCCTTATCCAGATATTTTACATTCACTTCTAATTGTTTTAGAGGTTGAGTGAGATGGGTATGTGTGCACTTTGAACTCTGCCATCTAAAATGTACTGGCATGAGTTAGAGAGATCGTTGACTATACGATGTCTCGGCAGAATTTACTTAGTCACTGTTCTTGAGATGAGATCTTGTCATATTTATCTGTATATCTCCAGCACCCAGCATAATAGGCGTTTAGTTAGTATTCGCTGAATTAATATGAATTGGAAAAATCTTGACTAACATTTCAAACAAATGTTTTTCTACTCCAATCAGGCTATCCCATACTGAAGTAGAAATGTAGTTACTTTTTCACTAGTAAAAATCAACTGAGTATTGCTTGCTCAAATTTGTTCCCCTACTCAGAATTTTACAGTAGCTCCAAATATTTCAGTGTCAAGTCCAAACTCCTGAAATACAATGTAAATGGCATCATGCTTTAGTATTTGCCATCCCAATGTTAAAAATAGATAGTCTTCAGCATTGAAAGTGTAAAGTATTTTTCCATGGAGAGCAAAAATACAGGAAAAGAAGTCTAGACAGGTATTTCTCTCTCTGAAACTCAAATCCCATGAAACAAATGAAAGAATATCAATTTGAAAATTATCTGTCTTTCTCAGCAAACTTTTAAATATGCTTTCTTAAATTTTATTCCTAAAAGGGTGGTTCTTTAAATCATCTTAAAATGTTTTCAAGCCTTGCTGAAAGAAACTTATGAAAGGAATCACATTTTAGGTAATCATAAACTTTTCTTGCAAAGTCCACTAATTTTACATTTTGTTTTTTCCTTCCTTGAAAATCATTTAGGCTTTATTTATCCATTCAGTGTAATAAAACCTTACATCTATATATTTTTGTTTTAAATTTCTAAAGTACTTTCACAAACATTTTCTCATTTGACTCATAAAAATCTTGAGACGTAGATGGGGCAGATATTATCATCTTTCTTACATAAGTTAAACTCATCTATAAAGAGGTAAAAGGATTGCCTAATACACTGGTAGCCACTGGCAAACATAGATGTCAGACCTGAACCTGGGGTATCAGGTTACTAAGCTGCCTTCAATACTACCCCAAATAAACATATTTTTAAATCTCCGATTTATCCATTTTATATATAATTTTGATCTGAACACAATGAAGTATTTTATTACTTAGGACTAACATAACTCTTAGTAGTCTTTTATCAACTGTTACTGGAGAACAGGATCGTGACCTGTTTAGAGTTTGACTTGACTTTTGAACCAAATAGTCTACCACTATTTTCCCCAAACCTGACCACTAACTTATTACAGACATTTTGTCTAATTTGTCAGAGAACGTGATATATTTTGGCACACTGCTTTTCCTTCCTTAATTTAAGCAGTGATATAAACTACCCCATAATGAATGAATGAGTGGGTGAATGAACAATGAATAACTTTAAATTCCAATAGCAGTGTAAATAGTTCTGCCGAGAAATTTTCCAAGATGTGGAACTTTTTATGAAATAATGATGGTTGACCACTTAAGAGAATAGCATTTCAAATAGCATAGGTTACTACTTAATTTTTAAGGCACTAATGAATAGCATAGTTTCCAGAAACAAGTATAATTTCATAATAAAGAGTTTTTATATTATAAAAGAATATTCTGTTCAAGAATACTATACCATAGCCTGCTCCCAGGTTTAAGGTGTTTGCTTCTTTTAACAGTTACCCAGGTGGATTTAGACAAGTAACAGCTGCTCAACTTCACCAGAAGGATCCAGTGGCAGTAAGTCTATCATATATTTTAATGTTTATCATCTATGGAAAGACTGGTTCAGACACTGCTTTTTCAATCTTCCTTCTAATTTGGCTAGCATTCAAGACTATAAATTCTTCACTTTAACTGTATCACACAAGCTTTGGTAAGTATTTCATTATCATTGAATTCCATATATTTTAAATTACTATTTAGTGTTGATTTAGTATTATTATTTATTATTTTGCATTAAGTTAAAGAATTTTGATGCTTTTAAAAAATTTCTCGACACCTGCATGATCACCTAAAATATGTTTGCTGAAAACATCTTGGGGAGAGAGCAAGAGAGAGATGTGCATATAAGTATGTATGAGTATGTATGTTTATATATCTGCTATATCAGATATGCCAAGTATGTTGCTCCAGTCATATTCTTAACTGACTTTTTTGTTGACTTGATTTATTGATTGCCTGACAGAATTATGTTGAAACCTCAATTGTGGATTTGTTCATCTTTCCTTGTAGTTCTGTCAGTTTTTACTTTGTATGTTTTGAAGATTTAGTGTTAAATTTAAGTTTGGAATTATAATCTTTCTAAAGAATTGATCAGGGTACATACTGACACTCTTAATTTCCAATATGCTTTTTAACTTAAGGTCTACTCTTTTTATATATAATATAGCTGTATCAACCTTCTTTTGCCTGATATAACACTTTACAGTTTAACTGTACATTTTACTGGGCTAGGATTTATTTTCTTTTTCATCACCTTCATTCTTATCTTTCTTTGGATTGATGGAGTTAGTTTATGAGAGGTCTAAGATTAGTCAATATATTCACTTTCCTTCAAATCCATTCCAGGCCCTTAGCAGATTTTTAACACCCACTCTTCTTCACAATCTATATGCTTTCTCTAGTCCATATTTTTAAAAACCCTTCCAATTCATTCTTGTTATTATTTTATATAGTTACTGATTTATGATTTGTTTTTTGTTGGCAATCCCTTCATGTAACTCATCCTTCCTTCTGGATTCAGTTTACCTCTTCAAGTACTTCTTATTGACACTCCTATCATAACAGTCTCTCAAAAGTGAACTCCCTTTTTTTGTCTGAAACTATCTTTATTTTTGCCTTCATTCTTTTTTTTTTCTTTTTTTTTTTTTTTTTTCAGAAAAGGAGTTTATTAGAAGAAAAAATACATTTCAGAAGCGGGCCCGAACAGTAGAGAATGGCTCAAGGGCCATTATTAGAAAAGAAAGTACACTCCAAGGAGTTTGGAGCGGGCCAAGCAAAGGAAGCTTAAAAGGCCTGTGCCTTCATTCTTGGAAGATAGTTTTGCTTAGATTCACAATTCTAGGATAACCACTTTTTTTTCTCAGCTTTTTGAAGCTATTTTGTAAACAGATTCTAGCTTCTGTTATTACTATTGATAAGTCAGTTGTCAGTTTAATTGTTTCGTTGTATGTATTCTGTCTTTACTTTCTGGATACTTTTAAGATCTTTTCTTTGGTTTTTGTTTTCATGTTTCTTTTCAAATTTTGTTATTTGTTTTGTTTGAGGATTGGTATCATCCATTCTGAAAATTTATCAGCTTATATCTTCTAATATTGTCTCCTTTTATTCTCTATCTGTTCTTTCCCTTTGGAAATCTGCGTATCATTACAGTAGAGTTTCTCAATTTATTGCGCACGATTCGTTAGCTCTCTTCCGTATTTTGTGTTTCCCTGTCTGTGCTGTATTGTTGATAATTTCTGTAGATCTGTGTTCTAGTTCTCTGTCTTTTTACCTATGTTTCATCTGATTGACCTTTTTGTTGCATTCCTAATTTCATTTATTATATATTTTTTCCTTTTCCTGAAGTTCTCCTGTTTGTTTCTTTTTAAGTTTGCTGGCCAGTTTTGATAGTCTTTCTGTTCTTTTGTCATACTTTGGTTCTCTCATATTGCTTTAGGCATATCAAACATAACTGTTAACATTTATATTTGATTCCAGTATTTGTGGTCTTTTTGAATCTGTAATTTATTGTTTCTGCTCAGGATACTTGGTAAACTCATGTACCTTGGAGCTTCATCTCTGGGAATTCTTTGAGGCTGTGTTAAAAGTCCATTTCTTCAGGAAAGATTTACTTAGCTTCTGGCAGGTTCATGGGGCTCTTTTAGCTATACTTTAGACATCTGGATTTTCTAAGACCCCTTTAAGCTATACTTTAGATTTTGATCCCCATAAAAAGGGTGAATTTGGGCCTCAAAGCCTTTTGAGATCAGGCCTCATAGTTTAGCAGTTACCTATCAGGAAAGACTCACTGTTTAATCTTCCCATGCTTTACCCTGGGTGTTGCCTTGCTGTTGAAAATCTAGGTTTATGACAGTCTGTGATCCTATTACTTGACCTCAAAGTGGGACTCCTTTAACACCCAAGCCCTGCGCTAAGTTGATGCCTCAAGACAAATGCCAGCCCTAGAACTTTCTTTTCCTTGTAGTACTTTCTCCTGTTTCTGGCCTCCGATTCATTCCATGCTTTAAAAAAGAATTTTTTTTGAACAGTATCATTAACTTCACTGATGTTTATTTATTATTTTATCATTTGAGTTACATACAGGGAGAAGTTTCTAATCCAAATATGAGCCCTTAATATTGCTAAAAGCAAAGTCTCCTATTGCCATTTAACAATTTTATTTTTTCTTCCTATAGCTCTTTAAAACCCAATCTTTGAACTGTATTCATAAGACAGACAGCATTTTCCCCATCAGTAACTATTTTAGCTTTTTACCTAAATGTATTAATGAATTAGCAAATGTTATACTATGAGGACATTCTTTTTTTTTGTTTTAAAATGGTAACTAAAAATAAATATCTGTTGTCAGGATGCAGCCATTTGTTTGGTGTCGTACTGCCTAAGATTTTCAGGATGTGGGGGACATATTTTATTATAATAAGGACTGACATAACATTTGGAAGTTCCATGCTTAACTGTTCATTTTTACTTTTTATCATTTATGTCTATTTTACAAAAATAGACTCAGATTACTTCTTAGGCAATATTTAATGTTCTGTTTCATAATTCATGTGTTTTTTAGACTATTACCGGTCAAATAAAGTATCCTATTTTGACTGTTAATATGTATTGCATATAATGATATTGAAAAGTTGTAAGGACTGCTGTTAATATATACCATAACTGTTACAACAGATTATACTTTTAGTATTTTAGAATGTTTTCAAAATTCAAGTTTGTATTTTACTCAGGCATGCTCACTGTGCACTAGGAGGCAGTGTAGTCCTACTTTCTGATGTGAAGAATTTGGCACTGGCTAAATTTGTAGTAATTGTTTTAAATTATATTTTGTATATATAAACAAAGATCGAAATGCATTCAAAAATGTTTGATGAAGCTTTGGAAAATATTTCAGAGTTAAATCCATTTGAATTATTACCTCATTTAAAGATCTTAATTTTTTTTTAAGTCTTAATTTAGACTTTGTGTTTTGAAAAAGAATGGCTTGCCAAGGAAGAGGCCATTTATTTTCCTTCCACTAAAGTGTTTGTGTGGAGCAGTGAGTCCTCTGCCAGCAGACATGATTTGCTAATCACGTGGCTTATAAGAGAATTTGTTTCATAATGCAGTCTTCCGATTATTAATAGTATTGGAATAGTATTTGTAAAGTACATTAATACATTTAAACGGTTATTCGTAGGTTATTAAATATTTCAAAATATTTTTTATAATTACATAGATCATCAATTCTAAACTCAAATCAATATATTGATTCAGCCCTTTTCTTATATCCTGTATCCTTCTTATATATTTAGTTTCTTTAAGAGTTTCTGTGTCCGTATCTTTTTTCTTCTAACATAGTTCCTTTCTTATGTTTTTTTCCCCTCCAATAGTTCAAATAAATTTATTTTGTGTGGATCAAATGACACTTGCTCTGGGTTACAGATTATATGAGGAAGGTCTTTAATATTTATTAACCTCACCTTGTTCTACCTTTCTCACTCCCTGAATTCCTTAGAGCTTATGCTTAAATCTGTAAAGCTAGAAATACATAATTGTATGTACATGTCCTATCATATTTCTTTGGAGGTATATATGTTTGTCTCTTTTTCTCTCCCCTGTCAGCTTATAAGTTTTTCACATTTTTTAGCTTTTCTTAGAGTATTACGTTTTCATTTTTTAATAGGGCAATTTAAAAAAATACCAACCTGTTAATTCAAGTAAATATTCAACTAAATTTTTTAAGCACATGAAAACCAAATGCCATGTAACCCTACTAATAGAAGAAAATTGCTAAAAGGGTGATTTTTGGAGGATATAATAATGACTTGCTTATCCAGAAATGATGCTAAGTAGTCTCAATGTTGTCAGTTCCTGCTTAAGACTTCTACAACATTAAAAATTGTAAAGATTAATATCTAGATCAGTGCTGTCAAATAGAAATCTCTACCATGATGGAACTGTTCTATGTCTGCACCGTCACATAAGGTACCATTAGACACATGTGGCAATTGACCACTTGAAAAGTGGCTGTGTGACTGAGGACCTGAATTTTCAATTTCCGTTAATTTTAACAATATAAACCTATATTTAGATAAAGTCTCCAGAACATAAAGTTTTAACAGCACTAACCTAGAAAATAAATGGAAAATATATATGGGATGTCATTAGCTTTCATATGTGGTGAGATTTTGTAGTCTGATTTGGTGAGAAAACAAAAGGAATAGGAAATCATCTTATAGTGAAACCCTGTTCTAACATGGATTGTTTTAGGGCATTTGGCTTTAAAACATGTCAGATTATATCCTTGAAATATTGAGTACAGATGGCAAAAATCTATGGAACAATCCAAAGGTCTCTATCAGTAGTTTTACGAAGAACTCACAGTATATGTGCAGACACTATATACTAGGAGGCCCCCCAGGAGAAGATGGAGCACAGGGTGACACTGTGTCGCCTCCTAATGAAACATACATGATAAAACACATGAAATCACATTGAAACCAACAATGAGGATAAGCTTCAAGGGGGAAAAGTAAATCATAGAAAGGTTAGTTTGCCATGTTGGGAATGGGTATGGTAGAGAGAAGGGACTTTTTGTCATCTTGATAACTTATGGAGAGAAACACATTACAGGTGTGATTGCCATGTACCAGGTGTCTGTTCTGGGAGTTAGACTGCCTGGTTTGAATTCCAGCACCACCGTTTATTAGATACATGAAGCTGGGGGAGTCCTAGAACCTCGCTATATCTGTTTCCTCATCTGTGAAATGAGACTCAGCATTGTACACAAGAAGACAAGCGTAATGCACTGACCGCTGTCAATGAACATTAACCATTACCACGTTATAGATCTGCTGCCTGAGGAGTCAGTCTCATAACTGTGTGGTCAAGCTTAGTCTTTGAATTGGAAACCTGATCTCCCAGCTGGAAGAAACTGGATTATGGCCTCCCTGGGCTCTGTTCTGGTCGCTATGTGATCGAGTTGGAGCCACAGAGTCTTGTAAAAGCTTAGAGAATTCCTTCTCAGTCTGACTAAAATTGGCACATACATAGTTTTTAATCTCTTCCTTTTGTCCTTTTTCTAAATAAAAATAAACACATAGAGTCTAAAGAACATAGTAATGTACAAAATGATAAACGCTCCCTCTCTGCTGCCACAACATACCTACTTAAGGCTTAGTGTCTTCACTTTCATGTTCCTATGGAGTCGTAGCCCCCTGGTTTTCCTAACTGTCTCTAATTATGTTTGCCTTCTTTATATCACAAGTTATCATTTTTGTTTGTTTGTTGAGTCCTACCTATACCTGTTTTTCAGATTGTAAAACTAGCCACTTATGGCATGCTGCCAAAAAACCTTCACAGAAGAACTATGATGCAGAGGTTACATCTTTTCCCAGATGAGGTAAGTGAGTGGTCACTGGTCAGATGCCTTTTCTGAATCTTCAATTAAATACTTTATCTTCTTTTAAAATAATTGCTGTAGACTTACTTTCAGTAACTTCATGTCAGCTTCTCAAATACTTTCTGTATTTTATAGTAAGCATGCCATAATAACAGTTGCTCTTAGTTCATAAAGTGAGCTATCATTGGACTAAAATTAAAAGTCCATAAGCTCTGTTTTTTCTAATAATTGCTTTTTTTGCATAAGGAACTATGATCAAAGCTCCTGTTATTACTATTACATTGTTTTAAGTACTTAGCTTTTCTCTGTAATATACTATAAGCAAACACTAGGGGTTCTCTTCTATAGTAATGTAGTTGAGTCCAGGCTCTGGAATCAGACGAGATTAGAATCCGTGCTCCCACCATTTATTCACTTTATGGCCATGGACCAGTTATTTATTATCTCTATTTTCTCATCTGTGAAATGGGTATAACAAGAGTACCTACTACATATGGGTTAAATGAGATAACATTTGTAAAGCACAGAGGGCCTGGCACAGTAAGTGGGTAGTTGCTATCATTACCATGGTTATACTTACTGTTCTTATAGTTTCTACTAGAGGAATTTGTAGAAATTCATTCCAGAACACAAGTATATCCACTGTTCGAGCCACTTCTGTGCTCTGTTATCTTAAATAACACATGAGTAAATTATTCATGCTTTTATCAAAATGGTTAATGTATAACCTTTGCTTTGCATGAGTGAGTAAAATAATTTTCTGCTATTCACTTTACCTTGAGGTACCAAGTATGGAAGCAGTCAAATCATCTAAGGAGAAATGACCTTCATGAAATCACAAGAATTTAAAAACTCCTGTTTCTGATTATACTGTCACATTTCTTAGAAACCATAATTTCTAAAGGACACAAAAATAATATTTATCCCCGTTATGAGGTTTGAGTATGGATGTTTTAAGTATTTGTGGTAGTTTAGTTCAACAGTAAATTACTTAAATAAATTCAGACTAAAATAAATGAGCCCATTTCCCCAAGAATGGATTATTAAATATTCAAAAGCTTGGCAACACATTTTATTGTCAAGGCCGTTCATTGGTAAACGGGCAGTGCTGGTAGAAGTACAAAATGATGCAACCCATAAAGAATCTAGCAATTAGGTAACATTTAACAAAGCACATAAGGATATTCATACGTGACCCAGCAATCTCATTTATAGCAATTTAATCTGAAAATATACAAGATTATTGTTTCTACAATATTTACAATAGTAATAGAAATAAATGCTTATTCATAGAAAATTGGATAAACTATGTGCTATCCATTTAACTGACTACTTATACAATTATAAAAGTAAAATGAAAGATATTGTTGTGACTTGATAAGTAAAGTTTTTCCAAGATATATCGCTAAGTGAAAAAAGAACAAGGCGAAAAAGAATGTAGATAGCATACTCCCTTTTGAATGCATATATTCATACGTATATTTACATACATATCTGCTGCTTTTTCCATAAAGCAATACAGAAAGAATAAATGAGAAAATGAAGTTGGCTACTTATTGGTGCATGGGCGCAAAGAGATGGAAGGAATAGGGATGAGATTTTTTTCGGAGAATACCTTTTAAATTATTTTTTTACTTTAACCTTTTTATCATAAGATTTTATATATTCATTAAATAAAGTTACAGCACAAATAGACATAAGCACAACTAGTGCCTACATCTTGTTTTCTCAGTGCTGTTTCCTGTTCAAAGGAACCTGGTTCTCTTTGGAGAAAGGGTTGATTCTGGATCCCGTGCAGAGAAAAAGCGAAGTTATTATGGAGTCACTTTTTAAAAATTGCAAGCCTTCGGAGGGCATGATCTTACTGTTTTCCTTCATATACTCAACACCTAGCACAATTCCTGGTTCATAGAAGGAGTTCAATAAAAGTTTGTTGGCTAAACGACCCAAGGGTCTAGCAGATTTTCATTTTGGAAAGTTTTTTCTGGCAACAACATGGAGCATGAAAGGTTGTAGCACTGGAAGCAGTAGGCCCAGCACATACACTCGTCAGATGAAAAATCATGAGAGTGAGCCAAGGTAGTGCCTGTTTTGCAGTTGAGAAGAGAGGGTTCAGTTAAACAGTATTTAGAAGAAAAAAAAATAGAACTTAGTGGCTCGATAATTGTGAGAATTGAAGACGTCTAATTTATCATGAGAAATACCTTTGTCAAGATTAAAATATGAAGTGTGTTACTATAATGAGATTACTTTTATCATTGATGGAATGTACCGCTCAGGAATTTTCACAAAGTTCATATTGTTTTTCTCATTTTATAAATATTGCTTTTGTTTATTATTTTTTAATACTTAACCATTACTGACTTATTACTAAGGAATATATTTTAAGAAAACTAAGCCTAAATTTTTACTGAACCCAGGATATACCAGAAGATATTCTTAAGAATTTAGTGGAAGAGCTTCCTCAGCCACGAAAAGTACCCCGGCGTCTAGATGAGTACACACAAGAGGAAGTGGAGGCTTTCCCAAGATTGTGGTCTCCGTAAGTCTTTTTGTTTTACTCTTCCTGTCTCTGTTTTTATTTTCTTGTTTTTTAAGCTGGGTTTGGTGCCCTCTCTTTCCTTAATCAAATGATAAGACCCTCGAGGTGGAAAGGATGAACTTTTTTTTTTTGACTCCCTTGGATACTCTTTGCAGCTTCTATCTGCTAATAAACTCTAGATGTAAATGGTAGAACCAAAAGTCTCTAAGTCTTAAGACCTTGCTAGGTTAAGTGCAAGGGTGTTCATAAGTGCCTATAATTGTCAGGTACAGCATTTGTGTGGTATGACGTTACCTGGATTGATTGTAGTTTCTTGGAATAATAAATGAATCGTCATTATTTAAAGTGATTCTCCGTTTTCCAGATTGCTTCACTAAGCCAAGAATATCCTCTAATGAAAAGACATTAATTCTGGATACTTATAAATAGTCTTGATCCAAGTAGAAAAACAAAACACTTTTTCCTCTCCTGCACAGTTCCCTCTACCTAAGGCCTGGAAAGCTGCTTAAATTTGACATACTGTCTCTCATCTAACTGTCTCCAGGCTCTCCGTGACCTGCCTCCTTCCTATGTCTGCAGTTTAAATTCTTCCCACCCTACGGTGCTGTTGGAGCAGTAGCAGGCTGTCTAAGACTGGCACCCTTTTCTGCAATTTAACTCTCCTTGCCTTTGTTCAGCTATTACTTCTGCACAAAACAGGTCCCTCACCTTTAGTGTCTGGGATAACTCTTTCTTGCTCTTTAGACCTTAGCTCAGAGGTCATCTCCTCTAAGAAGCCTTGCCTAAATATCAGGACTAGAGTAAGTGTCCTGCAATCTTCTGCTTCACACCTCCTGTCTGACTCTGTCATTACCACATTGAGCTCAAGAAAGGAGCTGCGTCTTGTCATCGTTGCGTCCCCAGTGCATAGACCAGTACTTCACATGATAGAGCCTCAGAAATGTTTACAGAACTTACACAGTAAGTCTGGAGAGAACCACATAGCCTCATGCTTGACCTACACAAGACCGCTACTCTCCCCTCAGATCCAGCCCTCTGTGCTCTGAAAAGCCCATCTCTTTATTGGCTCTTTGGCCAGATAGGTTGGTGAAAATCTAAGCCCTACCAGGATTGGCTTATGTCCAGGAATCTAATCATTGGCTCTCGTTATTGCCTATGTATGTATATATCTTCAGACTCTTTCCACACAGAAGCCTTTAGGGTATTTTATTAAACCTTTTTGACTATGCTGACTTGTGTCTAAGTTCTCCTTTACTAAATCCACAAATGATGAGCAAAATAGTGTCATCGGTGATCATTTATTGAGCACTTTCCAGTTGCCCATTGTGGCACTAGTGGTTTATATGCATTATATCTAATTCTCTCCACAGGCCTGCAAGATAAACATATTTTTCCTATTTTTAAGAGTAAGCCAAGGGTCAGCTGGTTTATAGTGTAGCCTGGATTTATACCTGTGTCTGATTGCAAACCCTGTGTTCTTGTCACAGAAGCAAACTGCTTCCTTAATTTATATATTTATTCAACAAATACATGTTAGCTATCTCTTCTGTGCAGGACACTGTAGTAGGCACTAGGGCACATGGTGGATTAAAGCAGTTATTTAATTCAGTTTCAGTTATTTAATTCTAGATCCTCGGTCATGATCCGAACTGCTCTGCTGAAGTGCCTCTTAGTGCCTCTTATAGCAGTTTACATAAATACACTTAAGTCATACATAGTTCTCAAATAGTCCACTTTAAGAAGTTATATTCTAAAAAAGAATTTTAAGTAGTCCTTGAAGTTTGGGTAGATTACCATGCTGTATGAAGTTCTGTAAATCTAAGGGTGTCATACCTGAATGTCGTATAAAAACATTATCATAAATGAGTTTATATACCTAAGAGGGGTATGGTACTTTCCTTTATTTTTTTAACTAGAAATATCAAAGGTGCTATTTTAAACACATATTATGCACTTACAGTTGTATATCATGAATACTCTAAAGTATGAGGCCAGACAATTAAGTTCGCGAACTCATCCTAGGAAAAGTGCTACACACCTCATTGCTGAATATCAATCACTATGGTCACCTTCGAAGTACTCCCCTTGGGAAGCTATGCACCGATGCCAGTGCCTAGTCTACCCTTAAAGCAATTTTGGAATTCTTTTTCTGGAATGGCCATCAGAGCTGTTGTCGTATTACCCTTGATGTCCTGAATGTTATCAAAATGTCTTCCTTTCAATATTTTCTATATCTTCCGGTAAAGAAAGAAGCCATTGAGGGCCAGATCAGATGAGTACAGTTGTTTGTTTACTGACTAAAAGCTCCTTCACAGACAGTGCCGTGTGAGCTGGTGCACTGTTGTGATGCAAGAGCCATGAATTGTTGGTAAAAAGTTCAGGTCGTTTTCATCTTTTTCACGCAGCCTTTTCAGCACTTCCAAATAGTAAACTTGGTTAACTGTTTGTCCAGTTGGTTTCAAATTCATAATGAATAATCCCTCTCATATAAAAAAGGTTAGCAACATAGTTGTAAATGATGCAACAAGTTCTAAAACTTAATTAGACCTAGAATATTCTAAATTAGTTAAACCAGGTAGAATAGTAGTAATATAATAACCATTCAACAAAAATTATATTAAATGTTACTATAATCAGAGTACTACTCAAAATGCTCATTTTAAGTGATTCCTGGTTAATTTAAAACAAAAGGTACTGTGTGCCTTTATTATATGAATGGAATTAGGGCTTTCCTATGATTATTTTTAAATGGACTTATAGAGACTTAGAGCCTGGTACTGTGTGCCTTTATTATATGAATGGAATTAGGGCTTTCCTATGATTATTTTTAAATGGACTTATAGAGACTTAGAGCCTTTGATGCATTTTTTAGCTATAGTCTGGGAATGGATTTTTCTTGCCCTTTCTTTTCATTCCAAATTTCTCTGTAGCAGGAATATGCATTAGATAGCAGGTTTTCCTTTATGCTGTTAAACTTGAATCTTTCCTCACAAGTAGCCACACAACATATGTTAACTTCTGTTCCCAAAATCATAAAGTATATACACACTTGCTGAAATTCAAGGATATGTCGTGATATAGGTATACTAGTTATTTGACATAAATCATTCAACATTTCGTTAGTCTGCACATCAGAGCTAACATCAAGTCTGGTTTGTTTTTATTGCTGTGGAATGAATGTGATGAGGAAAAAATATGCATTTTTGGATTAACCAAAAATTTGTTATCTAAGAAAAGGATGATCTTTTAGTTCAGAACTCTCTAACAGAACTTTCCACAATGATGAAAACTGTCCGTATCAGAGCTGTTGAATGCAGTAGTTCCTGGTCCCATGGCTTCTGAGCACTTGCTCTGAGCTAGTGCAGTGTGGCTGAGGAACTGAATGTTTAATTTTATATAACTTTAATTAATTTAAATTTCAGTAGCTTCATGTGTCTAGTGACTGCCTGAATGGACTATGGCATTTTAGTTGTTTGCTAGGTCATAAAGTATTAAATATTACATCCATTAGAATTAGGTGTAAATATTTGATGTACCATACAATGCAAGCCATTGAAAATGGGATTTCTTATTACTGGTAGCTTTGCTTTCATGAGTAAAACCGTTTTTTCTCCTTTTGGAGAAGGAACCTGATTAAAATATGCTTTTGTTCCACCCGAAACAGCTAAGCCAAGAATATAATATTTCTTGGGAATGTAGTAACTGGAATGTATCCAAGATCTTATGGTGAACCTGAGGAGACTTGACTGAAACAGATGTACCTGGATTGCACCATAAATAAATAGACACAAAAATAGCTTGCTTTGGTTTTTGTTTCCCTAGCAATAAAACTTAAAATATGTTTATAAAATAAAAATGTACATTTTGGAATTGGAACAATAATTAGCTTTTGGTTAAATGTAAGTTTATTAGTTTTTTCTATTAGAGACAAAAAGCTCCTAAGCAACAATAACAATTGTCAGACTAAGCTTTGAACTTAGGTGATTAACAACATTGTTTTAATCTTAATTCAAAGCTACCATTGTTGGGATTTCATTTAAAGTATTTTCAATCACTTTTAAAAATTATACTCTCTCAGGTCTAGTTTCAGGATACGTGAGATTTTCTTACGATAATAAGAAAATTAGTCATTTTTAAAACAATGATAGATAAGAAGAAGGAAAAAAGTGATTTTTTTATGAGAAAACTATAAATGTGTTTTATAACTAAAAGCCATTTTTTCATATGAGAAGTATTGCCTGTATACTTCACATCTTAAATTAGTATTTTTTATATCTCATGGATACATAAATTGTATTCACATATGTAATGGGGTTATATTTTGTGTTTCTTGATGATATAGATGTGTTTGCCATATGCAATTAGTGATTGTAGGATATACACTCAGAATTTGTTTCTCAAAGGAAAAAACAATAGCACTATCCCTTCTTTACAGTTCAGTTGCCTGAGACTGTAGCTTTCAAACGGTCAGCTTATTTTAATACTGTCAGTAATTATTTCCATAATCATTGCAGTGTTGCCAACACATTACAACACAATAATCATGGAAATTATAATGCTGACACTGTAATGGAAATTTTTCATTATGTTGGTTAAAAATAAAATTTGGATCATTTTAAACTCTATTTTCATTTTTACAAAATTCTGTCGGAGAGCTTTTCTTAGGAAAAACTAGGTATGTGGAAATTTTCAACTTGAATTGCTTCACATTATCCAGAGTGATAAAACAAAACCAAAGAAGAACTGTATTTTTATTCCTCACCCATTGGATCAGTAATGCTTTATTTTAAGCAAAACCCGCCACCTTTGTAGAGAAACTAAATGTGGAAAGTTTCAGCATCAATAAATACATGAAAACAGATGTTTATAATGGAAACCCTTGTTCCTGGTGTTTAATGCTGTGTATGAAGTGTGCTATTAGAACTGTGCCTGCAAGGGAGAGAGGGGGGTGTGGATGAAAGGGAGGAGGCGTAAGGACACCGGTGACTGACCCTGGAATTGTCTTTCCTGAAAGCAGATCTCAGGGTTCCAGATGCCAGGAACAGTAGCCCAGCAAAGGGGCTTGGTGAGCGTCCTGCCCAGTCCATAGCGCTCGGAGAGCAAGGATTTAAGCCCTCTGATACAAAAGTGATTAATCCTAAAAATGTACAGATGTCCAGGTTTACTTAAGTTAATACCCTGAAAAGTACTGTTGTTACCTCCACCTTTATAAAATGTGCTTCAGATCAGAGACTTAAAAGACAGTGGCAAGGATTTGTACCTTTTCAAAAGCCATCAGGAGCTAGGATCTAGACATCTTCAAGATTTTCCATCATTTCATGCTCGTCTAGTCATGTGGCATTTTCCTACAAGATTTAACTTAAGTTAAACTTCACTGTCAGAAGTTATTAGCTGGACTTGTGGAGGGAGATTACATTCCAACTTTCCCACTCCTTTTAACCAGCTCAGCATTGGCCTAAACCGTACACCTCAGTATTTCCAGCGCTGCAGTTTGCTCAAATTAGGCATTCTAAACTGTTCTAAATTGTTCTTTTGGATACGAACAGATTAGAACTGGTTGTTAAAATAAAAAGCAACCTCTAAACAACCAACAGCAATAGGATTGTCATTTATAATCCTAGCCAACAGAACTTGGGACTTTAAAGCGATACTTGAATATAACAATTCCTCTTCATTTTAATGGAAGACACAATAATTTGACTAAAAAAAATTTTTAACAATCTTAGGAGCTTAGTTTATTTTTTTTATTTTTTTTTAAAAAAAAGCACTGTTGGACTTTTTCTTATCAGTCCAGTGGTGCCAGTGCCTGGATAAATGAGTATAAAGTCACCATTACACTGATTTACTGTTAACCTGTACAGCTCACGTGTTTCGTTCAAGGAATATGTGATGTCGCCAGATTCCCCGGAATGGTTTATTCTAAATAATTTCATCCATACAGTGGGAATGATTTAAACTCAATCAAACTGACCTTTTACCATTTTTAATATTACTCCACTGTCCCAATTTTACTCTAGTCTGAAATGTTTTGTTGGAGTAAGCATTATACTGAGAAATATTATTTAAGAATGAAAAGACATAGACCTCAGGGAAAATTAAATATGTTTGAGGTTTATTAGTCTTAAGTTATACCCAATGTCATGTGTGCCTGCTTCCCTTTGTGTGTGCACAGAAAGAAGTAGAAGTATTAGTGTAAAAACCTCACTTCCCCACAGGGTGAAGCCGTGTGATAGCGTCAGTTGTCTTCAGTATGAGTTGATGTTTCTAGCTCTACGGACATCTAAAGTATCTGCCCCCACCAGATTCCCCAAAAGCAAGTTAACCATCTTGAAAGATCCTGATTATTTGTCAATAGAAAGAGCAAGGGAGAGCTGGCAAAGTGGCATTTTCAAGGCATTCACTGCTCTAATGACAGATATCTTACAAGCACCCACCACATGCTGAGCACTGTGCTGATTACTGGAAGTACGAGGTCAAAGTTGCTGGGACCCTGCCTTCAGAGGACCTGACAGCTCAATAGGTGTCATGTAGAATAAAATGGTGCTTGCAGGCGCTGGAGTCAGAGATCTGCACAAGGTCCCTGCCATCCACTTCCTGGCTGTGTATCCTTAGACTAGTTACTCAGCCCCTCTGAACCTCAGTTTTGTCAACTGAGGCTGATGACGGTACCTTTCTCACCACGTAGTTATGAAGATAAAATGAGATAATGCACGGGAAGTAGTTGATATACTTGATGGCATCTAATAAGTACTCGGCACATGTTATTAACATAAATAAAATGTATTTCCATAGGGACAAGTATAATTTCAGAAGCACTGTAATAAAAGTATG
The DNA here is from genome assembly GCF_001890085.2 of Hipposideros armiger. Lineage (NCBI taxonomy): Eukaryota > Metazoa > Chordata > Mammalia > Chiroptera > Hipposideridae > Hipposideros > Hipposideros armiger. The sequence goes on from NW_017731415.1 coordinate 48,044, forward strand.
CATGACATAGTCTGGCCAGCTCAGAGAAAGCAGCCCTGCCCAAGTTAAAGAGGAAGAATTGTGGAGGGCTTCTCAGATGTGATGTTTAAGGCAGAACTTTGAAGGATTCATCAAGTCCCTTCAAGCAGATAAGAGATATTCCAAGCAAAGAACATCTCAAGTACCCAAATCCAGAGATGTGACAGTTTTTATCTGGGCAATAGCAAGTATTGTCATGGGACCAGGATGTAGAGAAATGGAGTACTGAAAGAATGACTCAGAAAGGGTGCTGGAGGGTGTTTGAACTTGGCAAGCCGCGGAGGGCTAGCGAAGATGTTTAAGCAGGGCCCCTTGAGACATGGAAGTGGGATGGAAAAGAAGGAATCTATGCCAGAGACTCTCAGATGTCACGCTCTTTGCCTCAGTTTTCCTAAACTCCAAATCCTAATTACAAGCTGCATGCCATGTCCGGATTTTCTCGTATTCAAAACCAAGGTTCTTCCCTTGAGAATCTCTTCTGCCTGGATCCCCTACCCTGAAAAAATACAGAGCATCGCCACGCACTGCGTTCTTCTAGCTGAAAACTAGTAGTCGTCCTGGGACTGCCATTTCCTGGTAGCTCCTCCCCTCATCTCCCTGGGCCTCTTCCTTCTCGCCACCTTCCCTTCCCCCTGGCAAACGTGGGACTTTTCTGCTTCCTAAATCCGGGACCTGCTCTTTCTTCTCGCTCACCACTGCCCATCGCCCTAACAGAGCCCTCATCTTCACCCTCCTCTATTTCTCCAAAAAAATCTTGCAACAAACGTGGGCTTTAAAAGGCCCCTGTTTCTTTCAGGTCACTGTCTGCATTCCTTACAGATGATCTTGCACACACATTTCTAATGTCACTTCTAAATTTCATTAAAAGGTGTTTTGTCATCTCATTCCTTCATAAATTAACCTTTAGTGTGGGAACAACTAGACTAAGCACCTTTAATTTATTGAGTGGAGTTGCAGACTTTTTGTTAGGACATCAGCTTAGCTCCTTCCGGTGGATCATCACCTCCCTTTCGTAACTATGAACGAGCTGGACGGGAGAATACATTGTTTTTTTAGAATGGACTGGTGTTTCTCGCTGCTTTCCTTGTATTGAGTCACAACTGAAGATTGAAAGGGTCCACTTTGGAGCTGCGCTCAGCTGTCATATCCAGCTGTCATTTCCCAGACTTTGGACGCAGTTTTTGTTTGGAAAGAGATGTCAAACACAGTGACAAAACTCTGCAGTTTCCCTTCTTGTTGTTATAGAATGACTGATACAGTGGAGCCCATTTGGCTGCTTTCCCAGATCAGTGCCTGAATTCCTCCAAGTTAAATAATAGCGTTAAGTTGTAATATAGTTCATTTACTCAGCCACTAGACTGTGGGTCTTCATAGCTGGGCTGTCTGGTATCTCTTGAGTGTTTTGTTTAAGAAAACACACTGTAAATGTAGAAAGGGACTAGATAAGTACTTTCAGAGCGAATAGAGTTCATCTGCTTTTTCACAGAACTCAGACTATCAAATATTTTTACAGCTGTTTTCAAAAATATCTATTTAGTTTACTTATTACTAACTTCCTTCTGAAAATTCCATATGAGCTCAGTATCTAAAAAGACACTGTGTAAAAGATAACAGGACACTATATTTTTGCATTTTATAATTTCCTCTTCTTCCTTTTCTTCATTGTTATAATTTAACATTTCCCTGAAAATGTTCTTTGTTTTATTTTTGTTTTTTTAAGATTCTTATTGGGGGCTGGGAACAGCGCTGGGGAATTGGGGGAAGGGGAACAGACAAGTTGCTGTCCTTTTGTTCTTCAGTCTAGTTGTGGAGGACATTGCTTCACTGGCTCATATGTGGGATCCAAACCGGGGCCCTCTGGTGTCCTAAGCCAGCTCTTAACCAACGCGCCACTCGGCCGGCCCCAAAATGTTCTTTGTTTTAATTTACTACTAGAAGCAACTTTCAGGAATGATTAATCCTGTAAATATATAAATGAGGAGAAGACCAATTATATGTGTATAATTAAAATATATCAAAGAGCTAGTGTTGATATATGTATATATGTATCATAATGAAAATTAAATTTAGCAGATGATAAAATAATATACATAGGGAAATTACTCATTCAAAATTTGTCTTTATTAGGTAAATACATATCTTCATATGGATTTTAAAGATCATAGGAATTCTTTCTATGGAAAGGACTTTCTGAAAAAATACTCTAAAATAGATCACAGAAATTGAATTCAACTTTTTAAGTTACAAAATACATTCACGCATAGATACAAAATGGCCTCTGTTTATATTCTCAAAAGACATGGGAACTGTCACTTAACCATCCTACTTTCTAAGGATTTGGCTTTGGTGTTTTTCACCAAAAACTTAGATACAATGTTTATAGCTATTTCTCGATAAACAGTTACTTTCATGTTAAACTGGGAAAATTATCTTCCTTCATCAGGCAGGAGAAAATAAAAACAAGATTCCTGAAGAAATAAATGTTGACTTTTGTCTTTCAGACCTGAAGATTACCGGCTATAGAAGAATGAAAATTGCAGAAAACAACGAGGTGATTGAAACGTCTTCCTGATAAATCTCTCCTAACCTCCAGGACTGAGCGATGCCGCCACTGCATTTTGACAGGAAACTTGTTATGGGCGCTGAAAATGTGTGGCGAGAGGTCAGGAAGGGACCTTCCTTCGACAGGACATTGCAATAAAATACACTGCTTTATTATGTAATCTGATTTGAATGTTACAAATAGTGATAAGAATAAAATTTCTTACTTGGTTAACTATTCAGTTTTGCATTTAATGAGACAACAAGCCCTAGGTCGCATTGTAGTTTAAGTTGCCAACCAGTGCCCATCCGTGCAGATTTCCTCAAGCTTCCAGTTCCTGTTCTTGCCACCTGGGAAGGTGAGCCCCACCTTCACTTTTCCTTCCAGTGACACTATCTAACCTCTCATCCATCTAAGCTTATCCTCCCGCTCAGCAGGGTGAGGTTTGCCCTGAGGTATGTGCAAACTGCTATCATCTTTACCCATATCGCCTTTCAGTTTCCATGACACCACAATAACAAAATAATGCCTACCTGCTCCCTAGAAACCCCCGGTCCCCTGTGACGCTGTCTGCAGACCCCTGTGTGATGTCTGCCTGCCTCTCCGTATCTCCTGCTGGCCCCTATCTACTTCTGTGCTGGGCCCTTAGATTGGGCTGCTGCGATCACCTAGCAAAATTTCTTCTCTAAAGATTAAGATGCTGAGCCGCCATTTTTATGGTAGTTTTTTCTTTTTCCCTTCCCTTGCCCTAGCCAATCAGTAAATTCCCAGCTGCCTTTCCCATTCATTCAGCAAACATGTATGGAGTGCCTGCTATCTGCCACAGTGCTAGGCGTTGGGCAAACAGAAATCACACGTGTTCCCCTGACACATGCCCACCAAAGAGCATAGTCTGCAGGGTGGAAAGGAGCTGTGGACAGACTTGTAAATAAGGGTCCCTGGTGTCAGAGGTGCGACGTAACAAGGTGTGCCCTACGATGTGAGCATGTTATAGGAACTGGCATTAAATCTGAAGCGTTGCTCGTAGCACCTGCCAATGTGCCAGGCACAACCACTTTATAGAAATACATTCATTTAACTCATACGTCAACCCTATCACGTACGCAATGTTACGCCCCCCTTTTAGGAATGGACACACTGAGGCACCAAGAAGTAACTTGACCGAGGTCTCAGAACTGCTGAGTGGTAAGACCAGGACCTGAATCCAGGCTGATTGGCTCAAAATCCCACAGACTCAGCCACTGCTTGATGAGAAAAAGCAAGCATTTATGTTTCTGTATCACAGATTCTGTAATGAAGCAAGCATAACCTGGTACAGGGCACCAGCTACCATTCACTATGGAGCGGCAGTTAGATTTTAAACCACGGGACCAAAACGCAGCTCCACCCCTTAGACGTAATGATCTTAGGTGTGAGCCAGTGTGAAATAAGCCCCAGCTCATGATGCAGCAGCTTCCACGGGGAGGGGTTTTGGTCTCGTATCCTCAGTCCCTAGAACGATGCCAGGCACATGTGTCTTTCTTAAGAAAGGCTTATGGAAGAGTCCTTGTTTCTAACAGCAGGATTTGAGGAGCTGAGGTCATAACAACATGCTCTGTAAGAAGATTGAGCCCAGTCATCATATTATTAAACATTCCATCAGAATATTGAGACCAATCACCATGAGCCTCACTTGCTGCGTGAGAGCCCCCTAGGTGGGGGAGGGGCTGCCTGACCCCACAGACCCATTAGACCTAAATGGGCCTTATTGGTAGACGGAGGTGCCCTTTGCCGTTAGGAGCTAATTTCACTCTGTGCTCAGAGAACCAGAGCAAAAAGGCTTTTGCACCAAGTTAACTGGCCTCAGAAGCAGCAGGTATTTGACCTTCCACAGCCTGTCCATTTGCCATTGCTTGAGATTTTAACAATGACCTGAGCATAGCCTAAGCCCTAAGAGAACATAAGGAGCCAAATAAAATCACAGCTCGCTGTAGGGGACCCAATAACCTAAAGGAGGAAGAGCGGCTGGACCAATAGGATCACAGCTCCTATTAAAATGAATAGAAGAAACAAGAGAACTTTAAAAAGTCAGAATTCTTTCAGAAAAAGAAGGAAACTATTTCAAGAGCCGGATGGGAAGGAGGGGAAAAAAGCCAATATATGTATTCTGTTGCTATGTATGTTTGTAATGTGAAAATTATTGCAGTTTAAGGAATTAAATCACTAAAACCAAAATCGTATTTATTCATACACAGATTTTTTCACCAGGTGCCTGTGTTGCACTATTGGGTAACACCTAAATGTGAAAAACATCCAGCTGAGCATAATGGTCTGTGGAAGAATAATACAAAACACCTAGCTCTCTATTTTACCCAAGCGCATCATCCGCTGCATTTTCTCAGCAAAACCTTAGGAAACGTCCTGATTATATGGAGCAAAGGAAAAACGAAAAGCTTCAAGCTTGAGAAGTTTTGAAACAAGAGAAAATGGGCTATTGCAATGGCCAGTGAGCCTAAAGTAATCACATTGATGAATATAAGAGAAACACTGAAAACGAAACCAGAGCTTAATCTTAACTTCCCAATAACCACCTGCTTTCCTGGGGAACTGAAATCTGCCAAGCACTCATTTGCAGTGAGCTGAAGTTAACTACAAACCTCATGCAGCATGCGACCAACTGGCGTCATCTGATTTCATCTGGGGCCATACAAACTGCTTCTTTATGAGAGGGGGTAACTCACAAAGCAATAAAAGTTGGATTTCTGTTTTAAGCCAGTTCAGAGGAACAAAAAAACAGGACAATACACCACAGCCATCTACCTCCGGTATCCCGTTTCATTGAAAAAACTGTAATCTTCGTTCCACCTATTCTCCACAGCTCAAAAGCCACAACTCTTCACTACGAACACCTCTACCAAGCTGGCTTATGCCTTGTCAAAATAACATTCTATATTTGCTATCATGTTTCTTTATTAGGAACTTAAGGGTGTTTAAAATCATGGCAGTTTTCTTGTATTGCTTACAAGACGGCACAAGGTTTGAGTTTTCTGCCCCAACTCCATTTTTCCCATAAGCCCTGTTATTTTTGGAGCGCAACGTTCCATCACGCACGAGTTATTTTGCTTTAGGAATGCATATGCCACATTACAGGACAGACAGCTGTACTCACTGTAACTGCTGGTTTATCACATCCTCTGGTCAGCCTGACTTCTTCCAGGGTCCTAAGAGGTAACACTCCCTCAGCCCAAGGGGCCACGTGGGAGCTACTGTACAAAAGCCTGGTGCCAGCCCCTCTTGTCATGGCTGGGTGGGAGTAGGGAGCACTTGCTACAAGACCTACACGGGCAGCGTAATGCTGTGACCACAGCCTGTTCTCATCTCCAGGCATGGATTACCTCCAGGGTTCAATCAGGACCTTGCAGGTGACCAAGATCACGCTCGGTTCTCAAGCAGGTCTTTAAAGCCGCCCTTTGCCCAGAATACAATCCTTTCCTTTCTTATCCTAATTCCTACTCTAAATGTGCAAAGTGAATACTACTAAGAACTATGGTTGGTGAGCTTGATCAAGAATGTCTCTTGGTTTAGACAAACTGGGGCATGTGCTGGTCCTGAGGCCAGGCTTCGTAGTAATGAGGGGACACCGCCATCTTTAAAAGTGATGAAAAAAGGAATTTTGTTTTACTTGTAAGGCTTAACCCAAATGAAGGAGGTTTAATAAAATATGCACGCAAATTGCATTTAAAAAAAAATCAGATTCTTAACTATAGTGCCTCTTCTTTATTGCTAATTTCCTCCAAGCCAGATCTTCGACAACTGTTGCTCTGCCGGTGCCCCCGCCTTTTTTTCTATGCTGCTGTTGACTGATTTGTTTTCCTACCTTCCCCTGGAATAAGGGGGTTCATACCACCCTGAGCCAAGAACAACATTCAATGTCCAGATCTTTCCTGGCTGAAAATTCCACCGTGGAACAGGTAGCAAGTTTCTGAGCCTGCGATGCCTGAAGCCCCAGGAGGGAGCCCTGCTGCCAATCTCCACAGTGCCGAGTTTGAATTGGATTGAACCCGATTTCAGAAGGGACGAGCTTGCCAAGACAGACATTTAAGGCTCCAGTTCAACTTAAATACAGGCTCGTACAGAGAAATGGCAATTCTCTCTCTCTCTCTCTGCCCCAAAACCTAAAGGAAGAGTTGAGTACTTTTGCAGCATCACCGCTGCTCGGGCTTCGCCTGAAAAGAATGTAAACCTGAGATCGGCTACCGGTAAAACAGATGCTCACTCCACCTGACGGCCAGCTGGCTGCCAGGAAGGCTGAGGATACATTTTCCACATGAAGACAGCACAAACAGGACCTCTGAAGGAGACACACATTTGTGTCGGTGCCATTTGGTCCACAAGAAACTCTTTGATTTCAAACCAACCTTTATTGCAAGGCTTAACTTTGCATTTACTCCCCTCACCTTTCAATTCCAAAGTCAGTACTTATGAAAGCCTGGCCAACGGTGGCTGCTACAGGACCATTCTGTTTCTAGTGGAACACCTGTGCTTTAGAGGTTGAGGTTCGGGAGCTCCAGCTCGTCAACCTGTATTAAATAGTTTAGAGTCAACCCTGAAATGGTCTGGCATCCTTTTTAGCAGTCACAAACCTCAAAAGGATCTTGAAATTCAGAGAAAAACGCTGAGTATAAAGCATCTGTCTTTGACTTTTTTTGGCAAATTCACAAAATCCAAATAAAATATTTTTGTAACTTCTTAGAAAAGTATTACCAGTTATTTTATTATTATGCACTATTACCAGCACAGTGTATATGCTGAGCCAGTAAATCATGAAGAAATCTAAATAAGTATATTCTTTCGAAAATCTGATCTGGAAATCTAAACCTTGGAAGCAGTGATGAATAGCCAACTCTCCAGCCTGTATTTACAAGGGATCAATCATTCAACCAATATTTATGTTCCAGAAACTAGTCTATGTGCTTGAGATAGATACACCTGTGAATAAAAGTTTCCTGCGATCATGGTGTCCTGTTTCTGGCACCGAGTTCCTAAACCCTTGGAATTTTGTAATGGATGAGATTGATAAATATGTATTTTGTTATGTTAATGAGGTGACTATTGAGGAACACCTAAAGACGGGGGGCTGCTTGCCAGCAGAGGCAACCCTGTGATTAGAGCCTGGGAACTTTCAGTTGTACTCCCTGACCTCCCGGGAGAGGAGAAAGCTGGAGCTTGGCTCAATCACCAATGGCCAATGATTTAATCAATTGTGCCTATGTAACGAAGCCTCCATAAAAACCCAAAAGGATGGGCTGCAGAGACCTTTAAGTTGGCTGGAGTTCAGTTGACTTGGGCTGGGTTCAGTTGGGCTTTCCTCCAAGCTGCAGCCTGGATCCAGTCTATTTCATGTGTCTCTGGCTGTCCTTGGGCGGGCCACTACCTGAGGCACGTTGTCATGGAGAAAGGCAGAAACACAAGAAAGCAAGCCTAACTGTGCGAGCACGTTTCACACCTCTGCTTGTGTTACGTGCACTGGCATCCCATGGCACAGGCCAACGTAAATCAAAGCCAAGGGCTTGGAAGATGTTCTACTACCATGGAGGTGATGGATTGGGGCGGGGAAGAGTGTTTTGTGTATTCTTTTTTGATATTTATATTTTATATATTATATAATATACCCAAAGTGCTATGGGGAAAAGAGGTTGGGCTCTGTGTTTCTAAGGTAGAGCCAGTAGGATTTTTGACTGAACAGAGTGGGAAAGAAAGCGGTTGACCCACTTTCATCCATTAACCACCCTTTGGGCACGCGTCTGAAGCTTCCTTTACCCCAGTACACCAAGAGGCTGAAATAAGAAAGCAAAGGAAACAGAATGATTCAGTCTTCCTACAGAAGTTTAAAAAAAAATTCTTTTTCTTGACCTCACTTTTCTCATCATACACCCCCCTATTTCTTTGCTCCTTTTTTTGCAGCGAAACTCATGTAAAAAGTGGAATATATTTGCCATCTTTATATATATATATTAGCTTCTCTTTTTCTTTCCAATTCCCTCAGGCTTTTGTCCTCACCATTCCACCAAAATTGCTTTCTCAAAGGTCTCAAGTGACCTCCACACTTTCCATGTGTCTCAGATGAAAGCCAACATCTGTACAATGGCCCACAGGATCTGTAATCTGGCCCGCCGTCACCTCTTTGAGCTCATTTCTAATTCCTCTGCTTCTGCTTGGCCATGCCGACTCCTTGCTGTTCCCGGAACACCCCAGATTCCCATCAGAGGGCCGATGCTATTGCCATTCCCACCGCTCCAATACACTCTTCGTCCAGATGTAGCCACGTGGCTTACACCCTCACCTCCTTCAAGTCGTTGCTCAAATGTCACCACTAATGAAGCCCACCCTGACCACCTTAGTGAAAGCTATAGTCCTCTCCCTTGTGGCCCCCAGCTTTCTCAGTCTCCTTACCTTTATTTTCCTAGAACACACTCTTCCTATGGATTACATCATTTACTGACATATTAGGTTTAGTGTTTATTTTCTGTCATTCCCACAGGACTACAAGCTCAGTGAGATAGAGATTGTGTGTGTCATGCTTGGTAATGTATTCCAAGTGCCGAAAGCATGCTGGGAATATATAGTTGTTGCCCGATAAGCATTCCCCTAGTTCAATTGTACATGGTAACCTGGGCAATGGCAATAGTCTCCAAACTAGTCTCTTGGACTTGAATTTCCACTGTCTTGTTACAGATCCCTTCTTATGACTTGAGCCAGAGTTATGGTAGATAGATGGTAGATAGTTCTGAGAGCTCACACTCAACTGTGATGGCAGTGTCCTCTCTCACACATTCGCAAGGAGTCTCTACTTTCTGTCTCAGAGTACGTTCATGCAAACACAGCCCCTGGTTAGAAGTTAACAAGGCTCAACAACTGGCAGACGGGAGTCAGAGAGAGAATGCTTCAGCCTCTCACTCTCTAGGGGATGATTCTAAGAAGCATTCTCCCACTTCTCAGAGGTCATGGAGGAACCCAAAGCATGCACACACACACACACACACACACACACACACACACACACACACACACACACAACACCACCTCCAGCAGCAACCCTGATTATGCACCTTTATATTATTAGCTTTCCCTTGTTCTCTGTCTCATTTGCTCTGTTCTTACTGAGGTTTCTTTCGATCACCTACCAAATAAACGATCTGCATTGAAATCCTGGTTTCACATTCCACTTCCAAAAGAACCCAAGCTAACACATGCTTAGTCCATACTCACACTGAAGCCGAAGGAGATATTTTTAACGTAGAGGTCTGTTCACATTACTCCCAAACCACACTTTTTGGATTCCGCATCACCTGGTCTGAACGCCATACACCTTAGCAAGGCCCGTAGGACCTTCTCACATTGTTGTAACCCCACCTCTCCCTCTCATCTCCATCTACTCCTATTGTTGGAGTTTACATTCCCGTCCCTCTTAAACACTGGTAATTCCCAAACAGCCACGACCTCATGCCTCCATGCCTTGGGATAACTGGAAAGTTATCTTCTACCTACCCCATTTCCACCATGTCTCATACATCTCAGTTCTTTCCAGGCATTCTTAGGTATTTCTTCTCCCTTGCTTGTATCTCTGTTCCTTGTGTGTACATCCATTATAAGCGTTTCCTTATTGCGTTATAATTGCTTGTCTCTCCATTGACAAGTTGAGCTTGTTGAGGGCAGAGAATGTGTCTTTTCTTTTGTGTATCCCCAGCACCTAGCAGTGTCTGGCTCTTGGAAACCTCCAAAAGAGTGCCTGGTACATACTAGGTCCATAGTCTATAATAAATATTTGTTGCATCAGTAAAGGCAGCTAAATTAGCTAAGGTGATACTAGCTAATATAATACACATGGATTTCTGGGTTCTTTTTTTTTTTTTTTTTTTTAAGCTGAGCCATGCTGCCACCTGTTGGCAGCTCAGCGGCAGCTCAGCTCAGGCCGGGCATTGAACTGCTATTGCTCAGAGCTTGCACTCTTGAGCGAGCTCTTAACCAACTGAGCCACTCGGCCGGCCCCCGATTTTTGGGTTCTTAATAAAAGTTTATGTCTTGTTCATGTAACAATGCAATGTAAATGTTCCCAATTAGTCGCTGGCCTTCCACAAAGACATCCTGGTTCCCAAACACCTTCCCCTTCATGGCTCCACCCTCTGCATTCAGGTAGCAAATGGGAAAGAAGCAGGTGGACAGGACACACATACTTAACTCCCTTGACTCATACGTATTTCATTGGTCGAGAACATGTCACGTAGCCATACTGAGGGAGTCTGAGCAATGAGCAATTAATTGGTATTCAAGAAGAAGAGAATATAGTTTTGGCTGAAGCTAGCTAGTCTCTAATACAGCAGCCAATATGAAATTATCTGAAACCTGGGTAGAAGTGTCTCTTTGGTGATGCCAGTGTTAGGGAGATGAGAAATCCAGCCTTTAAGCAGTTAAAGAAAGAATACACTATGTACAACTCTAAGCTAATATAGTCCCCCGAGGAGTACCAAAGCAGTTGATTGCTTCCAAAACACACCTGATGTTGCTGCAGTGCGTGCCTGCTTGGTCATTATAAAACATAAAAATAAGTAAATATTAAGGTTTAGGAATGGTGTCCAAGACATAATCTTTCTGGTAACCATCAATGTCATTGTTCACCTGTCTAGAAATATGACAGCAGAAACCATCCGTACGTTTCCACACTGCCAAGCTGCTGGGTAAATGGGCTACTGGGTTAATGGCCACTGTGGTCACTCCCATCAGTGACAGTTACCTGTCGCCATGCAAGTATAGATCCAATTCCTTCAGAAACCACCCCAGATACAGACTGCTAGACATTTCAGGAGAGGAAACACTTCCCCAAAGCTGTAGAATGCAGACAGACCATTATTGCTCCTGAACAGTCAGCATTTGAATTGTATCCAGTTTTCTAGCTTTTCTGCTGCTCATAATCACCAGAGCGGTGGTTTGCTCCTGGTTTGATAAAATATGCTCACACTTGAGAGTGGAATCGGAGATAGACCCTGCTGGCGACCTTCCAAGAACATAAGCAGGCAGCCAGTGACAACAGACATTTAGTGAGCTGGACTTCTATTTGTGTGCAAATCTGATCATTGAAATGTTTATAAAAAGGACTCTTTGTGAAGCTGACTTCTTTCAGCCTCCAAACTTCCCAGTTCATGGGAATAATATAGACCTAGACATGAAAAGGACAGGTAAAGAGAAAACACACATTTTCTAATAACCAAATACTCTTCATATATCTATTCAATAACTGAGAACATTGAAATAATAATGAATTGTCATAGCAAAAGTTAAGCTGGTTAACACTTTCGCAACATGATTTTTAGGACATAACAGGGATTTTTTTTTCTTTAATCAGGATTCAGTGAATTTGAGTCAGGTGACAGAACACTGAAAAATAGAGTTCAATGTCTTCAATAATTACACATCTCTTTTCTGTCTCATTCAGTTAGTTTTATTTTGCTACCATACACAATTCATTTTAGATTTGGGGGGAAAAAAGTATTTTTACTTCCCTGGATTTCATGATAACATTTCTTTTACGTTAGGTTAATAAAGTTGAATTTCACAACATTGGTCATAGCTATTTTTTTAAATTAATAAGATACAATGCAATTAAGTGAAGAAACAAACAAACAACAAAATATGGTTATTTATGCCAGCACATGATTTTTATTACTTAGCAAGATACAGAGAAAAAATAAATCATTACTAACATTTATGCATTTAGAAATGCTACCGAGAAAAGCAAATCACCCCATCACTCCTGGTAATGCATTTAGCCTACTGCCCCTTTTATTGTGCTTTAAAAATCACTATTACCTACCATCTTTCTAAACATCAATGACTCATTCTTCTGCACTTACCTATGTCATTATGATGATTATATTAAAAAGGTAACAGATCATTTTGTAAAGCAGAGTTTTACTCAAAAATCTTTTGTGATTTTTCTGTAAAATATTAAGCTTCTGAGGGCACATGCTTGTTGCAACATATTTTTTAAACAATATAGAAACGTTAAAGCATTAAACATTAAACAGTAAGCAGAATTAACATTTTACTTTAAAAAGTAAAAATTTCCCACAATCCCAGGAGGTAACCATAGTTATACATCTGGAATTTATTCATCCCAATTTATCAATATGAACAGATGAACAGAGTAATAAATATTGTAATACTATTCTGCAACTTGCTTTTTTCATTAAAAAACAGATGGAAGTATCTTGTATCAAATTTCTAATCGAATTATTCAGTCTGATAATAATGTAAAGCTATTGCAGGTCTACACATGTGGTTAATTTTTGTTAATGATAGAGTCACCCTAAAAAGTATAGAATAACCAGGAGTTTGTGGCAAAGGAATTCTCTGGACGCTGAGCTTGTCTAGCAGAAATGAACCCTTTACATCAGCGTTTCCAGTGCTACATCAAATCAGAATGAAAAGTTATGAATTTTTTTTAAACCAAATATTTTGGTTTATACCTTGGAAATGTTCGTTCTGCATTTGAACAGCCCTTCTTGTTGGGGAGAGGCCCAAAGGGATTAAATCTTGCCCAGTTATTACAGCCTAAATTAGTCATCCAAAAGCATTCCACCGTTTCATCTTTCTCAAGTCCCTATCTGCCACTAATCGGGCGCTTACTCTGGAAAAAGCAGAAAACAACTTCAAAACCAACACGCCATCCTAAAATCAGTCTGTCTTCCTCCTCAAGTTTCTATCTCACTTAGTGAAATTACCTTTCACTCAATCTCCCACAGTTGAAATCCTGAAGCCATTCTTACCTTCTGCCTGTCACCACTGCCCCCGCCCCATCCCTTCAGTCATTAAGTTCTACCATAGTATTTCTCCAGCAGTCCTCAAATATGGCTTCTCCTCTTACTCCTCACTGCACTGCTGTGGTCCAGCCCTAACAGGCAGCATGGTATCTACAGGGAAGTGGTCACGAGCTACGGGAGCAAAGCAGTCAGCGTTAGAATCCCTTAACTCTTCTGCATATGTAACCTTGGTCATGTTACTTACCTTACATGTTGAATCATTTGTAAAAAGGGAATACTTAACTTGTGAAAAGCAATGTAATGTAAAGCATCCAGAACAGAAGCTAGTACAAGGCAGGTTTTCATTAAATATCTTCTTCCTTACTTGGTCTTTCCCCACTCCAGTCTGTCTTCTACACTCTATCAAAATTGTGCCTCCAAATCATAAGCCCAATCAGGCAACTCATCTGCTTAAAGATACCCACTGACTTCCTGTTGCCTTCAGGCAGATATCTGAACATTATAGCCTGGGATATGTCTTCCACAATCTGGTCCTGATTCAACTTAGAGCTAGCAGTTAGGAGCTCCTCTGCCATTGTGTTCATCTTTTCTTCTCTAACACCCCAATACATGGCTGAACTCATGGTGGATACTAATTAAGTTTGCTAGATGGATGGATGCATGCACAGAGAAGATGGACAAATACATGAACACATGAATGAATGCACTTATAGGAAGACACAAATTAAATGCCTCTTCTTCATATTCTGAAATACCTAATCAATCTGAATTTGCAAGCTTCTATAAAAGCTCATCATTTGTTTCTAGGCATTAATCCTACCTCCCAAATGGTCTGGCTTAAATCTAAGAGAAAACTCTTCCCACAGTAGACAGAGTATATGATTTGACTTAGATTATAAATGAAACTGTGCTAGGATGAAATGATTCTACAAACATGTATTGAGCAGCTGTGAAGTGCTAAGTACACTGTGGGGAGTGTGAGGCCTCCTAAAGAATGCACATACTATAGGAGCACAGAGGTCATAGAACAAGAAAAGGGGGCTGTGGTGTCATGATTGCCAAGGCTTTCCAGGTGGTTGTGGTGGGGTTCAGGGAAGGCTTCCCACCAGAAGAGGAGCCTAGTGAGTTCTGAAGATGGAGTATGACTGTAAGTAGGTCATTTAAGCTGGGGTGGGGTAGAAGAGTAGGGCTTTCCAAATAGGGGGGGGAAAAAAAGCATGCCAAAGACAGAGAAACAAGAGAGAGCATGTAATAAGGATTTTGCAACAAGTTCATTGTGGCTGTAGTCTGGAGAATATCTGGCTGAGAGACAATATTTCAAAATAAAATAGGAAAAAGTAGTTTGGGAGAATTTGTGGAAACAGATTTGGAAAAGGGATAGTAGAAGGCAGCATGCTCCCCAGGTAGTATCATTCATTCCTGTGGCCTAAATACTACCTATATGCACATGACTCTTCAACTTCTATTCCTCGCCCTGACAACTCTCCCAAGATGCAACTCGCCTACTTAACTCACACTCAGTTATCTCTTCAACTGAACTCTAACCTCTCTGCCCTAAACCTGTCATTCCCAGAGAGATATATGTATCTCCATTCACCTAGTTGCTGATTTCCACCTCTAGTTAACAAGCTCTGTCAATTCCATCAACTTAGTCAGTCCTCTGCCATCTCTCATTAGACCATGACGATGTTCTCTCACCTTCCAATCCATTCCCCACTGTGCAACTGGAATAGTCTCAAAACTGTGTTTCTCAAACTGCTGTCTACTGGCCACCTGAGGTGCTTGGTTAAAAAAAAAGGCAAGTGCCCAACACCGATGACTGAAACAGCATCTTGGGGGATTCCTCTGAATCCAGGAATCTGTACTTGAATAATCCCCATCTCCACCCCTTTTTGCCATTAACATTTAAGAATCACCAATATGTTGGGCAGAGTAGCATAAAGGTTAAGAGTGGATACCCTGAGCCAAACTGCCTACCTTTGAATTCTAGCTGTGTGTGCTTGGGCAAGTGACTTAACTTTTCTGCTCTTCTGTTTCTTTATTGGGACACTTAAGACAATAGTGAACTGCCTCTTGGGTTGACGATCAAATGAGTTAAAATATTAGTGCTAGCTCTTATTGCTTCTCACCAGTATTTCTGGTTCTCTCCTGCTTCCATGGACAATTATACTTCTCCACCCTCATGAAGTTAAATTTGCTCATGTGATTTACTTAGACCAATGAAATGCGAGTGGAATTAGTTAGCGTGTGCCATTTCTGAAGGACGTTGGTGATGATTTTTCCGTGTTTTCTCTTCTCTTTACATGTTGCTATGGAAGTGCCCAAGACAGCAGCAGTATAGAACAAGACATGGAGGGCATCTGTCCGCTCTCTTGTGTGAGCAAGAAATAGAGGTATATTGTGCACTTGAGATGTTAGGGATTATTGTTACCATAGCATAGCCTAACCCAACCCAACTGTTACAACTGTCAAGCCATTGGAATAGGCCTGATCTGTAGTAACTGCTGCAAGACAAGTTCAGAAAAGAAATTCAGCAACGAGGCTCATTGGAAAAGTACCTTTTCCCTTCCCTAACTTCAAACATACACTAGATCATGTCACTCCTCTGCTGAAAATCCATCAATAGCTTCTCATGGAATTGAACATCTAAATCACTAACGTGGTGCACACAGCCCTATTGCTTGGTTCTCTAGCTCTGACTTGGTCACTCTTTCATTCACTTTCCTGCCATCCTGGCCTTCCTTTAGTTCCTTGAACATGACAAGTAGTTTCCCAACAAAGGGCCTTTGGACTTGACGGGATCTCGGGCTTGAATTTTCCTCCCACACCTTGTTTCATCTTCATGTCTCAACTTAAATATCCAGCCCTCAGAAAAGTCTTCTCTGTACACCCAGCAGAAGCAGATGCTCTTTTCACCTTCTTCATATTGCTGTCTCAGCATTTTTCCTGTCTTTCATGCTACTTGTCATCATTTGAAATTAATGTTGCTTGTTTGTTCATTTGTTGTGTGTCTTTCTCCAGCACTAGAGAGGAAGCCGGATAAGGTCAGACAAAATCTCTCTTGTTCATGGTTTTATCCTCAGAACTAAAACAGTTCCTGGTATACAGCAAAATTAGTTATGGAAGAGTGGGCTGGGGCAGAAGAGGAAGAAAAGAAAGAGGGAGGGAGAGTTGTCCTGGAATTAAATTGAAGCACCTCTGAATATAAAATACTATTCTAAATGATTCTCCCCAAAAGAAATTGAAGGTTTCTACCAAAAGTAATAAAAGTTCTGAAGAGTAATGCTTTTTTTAATGAAATCATGCTTCATTACTTTCAGAAATGGTATAAACTATAAATTAAGATATAAATATATTCTTGCCAACACAGATAAGTCAATAAAAATGCAATTCAATAGCAGCTTTTATTACGAGGTAACATATTGTAAAGATAAAAGTCCTGAATCTGAGTTACACCTTTTATTCTGAACATTTCACTCAAGAAAAATCTGATATAGTGGGTCCAAGCAATGACACATTCCAAGCTAATGAAACTTTCCCATAGCTTAAATAAACAAATTTAGTTCAGTAAAATCAAAGCCAAGTGTATTTGCACAACTCAAGAAAGATATGAATGGGTTAGAACCTCTAGTGGTTTATACCTCTCACCAATTATAACAAACTTGAGAGTCTTCTGAGTGACAAGGTATTAGACTGTGCATTTCCAAGGGCCAAGCACTCTACTCACTTGTTTAAAGACTAAGAAATCTAAGCTACAAAGGTATGAAGTGACTAAGGACATACCCCAGTCATTTAAGGAGGAATTCTCTCGGATGATTCTGGGTCAGGTCATACTGATCAACCTTGTGCAAGCTTACCTCCTCGCCAACCCTGCTTTCTACATGTGAAATCATCTTCCATAACTAAAAGGGAACAGCTGTTCATTATCTGCTCACTGTCTTCTTTCCTTCCTGCAAAGGAGCCAAAAAAATATTTTCCTGGATCCCCAAAGGTACACAAGGTAACCTACTCTTTGACTCCTTTTGCTGGAAAGGTTATAAACTGGATCTGTATGGTGAGGGGAACCGAAGGAGTTCAGAAGACCTTCCTATCTAGGAGGAATCCAGCTTCTGGTTAGAAATGACCCCATCTCTACTTTTTAAAATATGCAGTCAGTAGGCAGATGTGACAGGAAAACAAGCATACATTAAGTTTATAGTTCTCTCT
>NW_017731415.1:67254-103107 GCF_001890085.2 Hipposideros armiger
GAGATGTAGGCTGGTGAAGCAAGCCCCGCAAAGGTAGTATACAAACCACATAATGCCATGCTTCTTGAATAAGGTCCCTTCAGAGGTTTTGCAGTTGGTTTTCGAATTTCTCGCGACGCTTTCAGATCCCAGAGCCCCACAGCTCCATGGCTTCCAGTTCGTCTTGGACAGGAGTGAATTCCGGCTGGTCAGGATGGGGAGCTAAAGAGGAAGAGTGGGGGTGGGGACTTGATAGGACCCAGAAACCATAAATTGATATTCTCCCCTCATATCAGTCCACAGAGACATAGAATTGGTCATTAAACTACAGAGGTATCCTGCTTGGGTATAGAAGAAAGAAAGCAGTTTTGTTTTTTTTGCCCACCACACTGCTTGCCCCTTCCCCATGAGGTTTCAGAGGGTTAGTAAAAGAAGGAAGGGACAGATATGTTACAGAAATCGTTAGACAACCAGAAGCACAGCCGACTGATTAAATATTATATGTTTTATTTACAAAAGGAACCCTGAAAACTCAGCAGAATTATGAAAAATAAATTTTAAAACCCGATCTCATGTTAGAAGTCCATCACCAGGGGGCCGAAGGGAGGGGAGGTGATCAGAGGAGTAATGGAGAGTAGGGCGGACAGGGAGATAGATGCCCATCAAACTGGTGCGGGGAGAAGGCACATGTAAGTGACTTTATCACTGAGCCTTCACAGAGGGGAGTTTGGGATAAACAGGTGCACAACCGTGTACCTATATGCAAGCTGATATGGAGCAGTCCGTTTCTGTCGTGGTTGACATGTGATTTGGCTCACTTCCGGTATATCATTGGGTGTGTTGGGAGCAGGGAGGGCAAGAGATGTGACCAATGGGCAGACAGGGAAGGAGGTGAGGCAGGGAAGCAGAGTGCCCAGTGTTAGGGGCAGGGGCTGGGTGGTGGTGGTGAACAGGACAGTTCTGTATCCGTAGCCATTTTCCCAGAGTGGAGGAGGTCCACTTCAGTGCTGGTAATCATTATAAGGGATCAGGTCTTTACAAAGGACAGGAAGATTTGAGAGAACAGGGAGGGAAGAAATGAACAGAGAAAAACACATCAGCAAAACTCTGACCAGTTCCTCTGGCAAATAAGGTTAAATTTAACTTCATTGACTAGTAAGCGCATTGCCCCAAAGCGGTCTCTGAACATTTCTCTAGGTGCTTCCGAGAGTGATGATGGCAGAACATGTCCCACTGCACACCCCGCCAACATGCAGACTACAGATGTTTTTAGGAAGCACAATCTTTTTAGAGTCTCAGTCCAGTAGTTAGTAACGAGGCAAGGACCTCATGGCCACTTTTGTTTCTCTTTAAAATGACTCTTGGTCATCCATGCATGTGGTGGGCAGGATGTCACCCAGGAGAATCTAGGGGATCCCAGTCAGGGGTAAGTTCTAAGTGTGAGGTTTCCTCAAAACAAGAGTAAAATTTGACAGGACATCATGGCCACACCACAGCAGTTGACATAAAATGAGGCGCCCGAAAGAATGTTTGAACATGACTCCCAGTGACCAAACATGAGGTCACAGGCTAAGTGTGCGCAAATTGCCATTCAGAAACAAGGAAGGCTTAGATGTGCTGTTATTTTGAATTCCCTCTTATGGTTTTTAAAGAGGTAACCTCTAGAGTAATTTGCACTTTATAGAAGATGCCGCTGGATCACTTAAGGTAGTAAGAAGTTCAAGTTCTGTTTCCCTCCCAGTGTCGGCCTACTTTTCATAGCAACCCTCCACCATTATGAACCATAATGTGTGAACCATAGTCAAGCATTGCTCAAGGCCCAGAAGGGGCTGGCACTTACCTCCCACCCCGTAGGCAGAACATGAAGAAGGGTCGCAGTATCCAGGCTGGCCAGAAGGACCTTGTGGTCCAGGCACCCCCAGGTGACCGGGTGGACCCCTTGGTCCAGGAGAGCCAGGGGGCCCTGGGCTTCCTGGTCGACTCTCCCCTGCAGGTCCTAAAAAGCAGCCACAAATGGAAACAGTTGGTCTTTTTTACCACCACGGGGTGAGTTTTGAGACACCAAGAAGTAAACTAACTGTTACAAGAAGCAACCTTACACATTTTGGCAGTTAGGATAATCTGCCTCTTTCTACTCTTTAAATTCTTCTTCCTAAACTGGATTCCCTGGGAGGGGGTCATACTTTAGTTCCACGTGCTCCTGGAGGGCAATGCTTTTAATCAGCTCAGGAAACCTGGGAAACAAAATATATTCTTTCCTATCACCTCTGGGATATTAAGGGGAAAGGAGGATTCCACTCTCAACCTTGTTTTCTTTATAAAGCTTCTGTTTCCCACTGTCATTCCTGATGAAGTCAATGTATGGGCTCACACACACACACACTCACATACACACACTCACACACACACACTCACATGCACACACACACACACACACTCTCACACTCACACACACATACACACACTCACACTCACACACACATACACACACTCACACACACATACACACACTCACATACACACACTCACACACACATACACACACTCACACACATACATACACACACTCACACACATTCACACTCACACACTCACACACACACATACACACACTCACACACACTCACACACAAAGACACTCAATCTCAACCTCACCATCTATACTGGTTTATGGCTCCAGACAATTGAAATTAATTAGTCTGGGTATGAAAGAAATTATCCTACAGGGGAAAAAGGAAAAGTCTGAAATTGAACCCAACATACTAATCCAAAATGTCTTCANAATCCAAAATGGCTTTAGGCTAGCTTGTAACAGCCGAAAACTTAGATTAAGTGAAAATAGGAGAGGGAGTAACATTTCTGTGAATCAAAGCAGTTTATCAGGCTGGGAGGTTTTTGTTGGTGGTGGTGGGTTGGTTATGTTTGTTTTTAGGCCTGGATTCCAACAGTGTTTAAAAGATATTCTTCAACTAGCACCAAAATGAAACTTAGGAACAACTATTACCTTTTATTTGAAAAGTGTTGTGGCTCTCAGACACCTTCAGTTTCATTCACAATCAGCATTCACCAAACATGCATTCTGTGTAATGCATGATGCTACATCAGTTTCTCATACAATCTCAAATAATAGGAACATTTACACTCAAAAGGAGTGCATTGCATTAGGAATCTGTCTTAGAAAAAGCACTTTCCAAAATCATTATTAGGCTGGAAAGAAAAATCTGTAAAGCATTTGATTCAATGTGGCCAAGACAGGGATTACAAATATCCAACAGGATTGCAATTTATAATTCTAACAAGCATGGTCATCTGAGGGCCATTCTTATAATTCTAACGAGTATGATCATCTGGAGACCATTCTAAAAGCACCTAGTAACGTACACAAAACACGAAACTTCACCCAAAACTCATTCAGTAAGTACCATGGTGGCCGAAACTATCAGCGCTCATCACATATCCATGTGTTCCTCGAGATTTGAGCTTCCCCTGAAGGTCAGTTGGAGCTGGGTGACTAGTTCTGGCCAGTGAAATATAGCAAGTGACTTATGTCATTCTGTGTTTAGGAAGCTGAAAGCTGCTCTGCCTCCTTTATCTTTTTCCTGGAGGCCTTTTGTTCCAAAATGGGGGGAAACCACCTGCATCAAACTTTGTATGAGTGTGATATAAACCTTTATGGTGTTAATCCACTAAGCATTTGTTACTACAGCATATCCTAGCCTATCCTAACCCATGCAACCAATAAAATCCAGAACATGCTGTAACTTTAGGGGCTTGTATTAGGAGGATTGGCCTCCTAACAAAATGAATGTGAACTACAGCCATTCCAATTAGATACAAAGATGTAATATGGCCACTTTCCTCACCTGCGAAATCTAGTGCATACAAAGATTTAGAATTTTCCTTTGCAATTTCCTGTTAGGTAGGGGGATTTACCTGCTGGCCCAGGGGGACCTCTTGGACCTTGGCTTCCAATGCCCGGGTTTCCTTTTTCTCCCTTGACACCAGTTAGACCTGTTTATAAAGAAAGAAAAGGGAAAGTTCTCCTTAAAATAAAATGTGGGCAGTCCATTTTTTTTTCCCCAGGTTTCAAAAGGATCTCTCTAATGAAACCATGATGGGGTTGGTCTGGGTTATGCTTTTAAATGAAATCCTGACACTGGTGACTGATGCACAGCCACCCACAGAAAGCTGGTTCTGTATTGGAGCATGGAGTCTGTATTTGCAACACTGCAAAGTTATCTTCCTCCTTCCGACTGAAGTAGGTCAGCCTGCCAGGAGCTGGCCCATGTCTCTGCACGCACCCGGCCATCGACATGTGCCGCTGGCGCTCCCCACGTAACACAATAGAAGTCACAAGAGAACACGTCTAACATTGTCCTTTCGGTCCACCCTGCAATGTATCTGCAAAAGGCATGAATTATAATTAGGCAGCAGAGTTTCTGAAGAGCGTGAGTTTCCATTAAACACTTGGACGCCTCAGGAAAGGCCTGTGTTTGATTTGGCTGATTCAGCCCCATAAAAATCTAAACCTATTCATGTGTCTTTTCCAGAGAACGGGCTTCTTATTCCAAGTAATTTATGGGGCTATTAACAAACTATACATTTTCATAGGCAAAAACCAAAGAAGCATACGCTCTGACACCTCAGTGTCCAAGGAGGTTCGGTCACAAGATTGCTGGACAGGTGACAACATGTTGCACGGAGGCCCAGCCCGTCTGAGAGAGAGTTGCATCAGCCTGGGGTCTGGGTTACCCTGAGTCACATCGCAGAAGATCTCTGCTGTCTGTTTTTCATGTGCAACAATGCTTTGAAATAGCAGAATGTGGAACTGCATCTCTATGTAATTACACTAAATGGAGAAATTATGTGTGAATTGGCAAGGCCTAGGAAGGCACACAAATAAATGAAAATAACCCATTGGATGGGGGGCAGGCATGCAAGTGCCTTAATGTATTTAAGATGACAAATAAGCTTTTTTTCCCCGCCTCTTATTACAGGCAATACATATTCACTGTAGACAAATGAGACCCAATAAGCAAGAACTCCAGCCCTTGAAAACAATCCCTTTTAACGTCATCGTTCAGAACTTCCAGAAAGAAAGGTGTTTGGGTAGTGTTTGCTCTGGAAATAGTTGGTTAAAAACAAAACAAAACAACAACAACAAATAAAAACAATGACTGATGAACAACTAACAGTATTTTCTACACGGCACTTGTAATCATAATCACTGCACGTGCTGCAGTGTCTGCTGTGTTCCTTGTGACCATCTTTTGGGGTCAGGGTAGACCTGGCATCTTTTAAAAAGCCCTTCTTCCCTGCTAGTGGTCCTCAGGGCTACTCCATCCATGCTCTACTTCCCCAAAACCCATGCCTATAACATGTGGCTTTGGTGGTATTTTCTGGGCTCAAACAACACCAGCACAACAGGGAGAGGGCAGGGCATCGACCACCGAGCCTATGATCTCCTGTTTCTGGCTCGAGTCTTCTCTTAGGAAATGATAAGAGAGCTATTCCTCAAAAACAGAAAAAGAAAAATTACCATTGCATCTGAGTTTAAGAAGCATATGACTCACTCAGACTAGTCAACATTGAATACTTGACTCAGACAGAAAACCACCCTGAGTACACCCCCTGGGCATTACCAGTTAGTTACTAGTTTAGCTAATTGGGTAATAATTGGAGTGACTACTTGTGAACTGGTAGAGGCTCCCTCACTCGCCAACGATTGTGCCGTCCACGTGCATCTGGGACCTTAGCAGAAACTGCCTCTTCTGTTAGAATTGGAGTCACTTTCCCCACAGGGAAGTACTGATTTTTATAGAATTAGAACATAATAAAATACACGGGTGACTAATGCCAGGCTGTACATGATTAACTGCCTGGTGACTCAGGGGCCTCCCAGGACCTTATGGATCTCAAGGATCAGCGTTACCAACGTAGCTTCTCAGTGATTCTCCACAAGAGGACGTAAGAGATTAGACTGAACAGGACCTCTGGGAGAGCATTCTTGGGAACCAGCCCCAACAAGAGCTTCCTGACGTATCCTTTGCTCATTCAGAAGGAACCCCAAAGGTGGGGAAGATTGGCTAGTAGAAAATCTAGTTGTTTCAATTTTCTAGTTATGTAGAGAAAAAACAAGTGGAATTTGATACTCTCTGTAATACACGTCAAGAGAGGAAGAACCTCACAAAAACACTCCAGCCCCTAAAAATGCTTTAAAAAAAAAAAAAGGAAGCAAGAACATTCTAAGGATACAATTATATATTAAAGGGGAATCTTAGTGTTTATTACCCTTGAAGTTATGATCCAGTTGTATGTAGGCTAAGATATAACTATATGTCCATGTGTCCACTTTTGGTTCTGAGACTGAAGGAATATTCGTGTCCATGACAACTGAGCTTGGTTATACATTTTTTTTTGGAATACAAAAAAAGTTAAAAATCAATATTGAAGTACCTAAGATGAGAGGATTGAAATGAAAGGCTAAAGCTTAGAGACTCTTGTAGGTCTCTAAAAACAGATTTGGATACATTTTGATGAGCCTTGTAGGCCTTGATTAAAATGAGGAAAATCAAAATGTCCTAAAATAGGCTGTGACTGTCCTTGAGATGAGAGATGGCAATGGAGTCTGGGTACAGTCATTCTTTACAGACAAAATGCAGTCATCACCCGTAGAAGGGCTTCTGTCATAAATCTCTGTGAAGACCCAATTTGGGGCCACTTGGTGCCGAGATGGAGTCAGCAGAGCTAAGCGCCAGCATGCTTTCCACAAGGCATTGGGGCTCCCAATTGCACGGGACAGTCCCATCCTTCTCACCTTGGCTGTCTCCAAAATACCCCTCATTCTTCAAGACCCAACTCAAAGCTTCTCTACAAACATAACAGGCAGAAGCACAAGGGATTCAAGAGGGCAAGGATGATCTGTCTTATCCATGACTACATCTCCAGTACTTCTATGGCGCCTTTCACGTAATACATAACTAACAAATAAATATCATTACAAATTAACAAATAAATATGTGAACAAACAAATGAATGAATGAATGAATGAATGAGTTCCTTGCTTTCATATTACCTGTACCTCCTTTGGCACGTAACCCCATTGCATTGCTTGTTCTTGTGTTCA
This sequence comes from Hipposideros armiger, assembly GCF_001890085.2. Lineage (NCBI taxonomy): Eukaryota > Metazoa > Chordata > Mammalia > Chiroptera > Hipposideridae > Hipposideros > Hipposideros armiger. The sequence continues at coordinate 74,360 of NW_017731415.1, forward strand.
TCTAGTCTGAAACTATGAGCCTGTTGACTGGGGGAATCATTCCCTATTTATTGCTCTAATGTCAGGTCCAAGCAGCGTCTCACGCGTAATAGGTCCCCAGTAAACACTGGAAGACGAACCGAGTGACTGAATGTTTACACCAACCTGTAGCTGACTGCTAAAAGCAAGCATGACCTTGCAAAATCAACAAACAAAATTCCTTAGGCTCCAGCTTCGCTGTTCCTTTCACTGCTTTTTCTAACAAGTTCCATGTGTGCAGTAACAACAACTAGTGCCTCTGAGAAATGAGTATCACTGGCTCCAATTAAGTTTCACTTTCTGCCATTTTTAACAAAATGAGCTTAGCTGATGTACATGATATAAATCTAATTTAACAAACTATGATTGAGATTTAGCTAAGATTAAAAAAGACTTGGTTTTCTGTGGAGTTACCAAAAATCATCAGAGAAAAGCCTTCTCTATTATTCATCCACTCTTGCTTTTTTTTTTAATGAGAACTTTTAAGATCTCCTCTCAGAGATCTCACTGTCTTTTTTTTTTTTAACTTTTTAAATAGACTTTACTTTTTTACAGCAGTTGTAGGTTCACAGCACTATTGAATGGAAAATAGAGAGAGTTCCCTGCCCCTACACCTGCATAGTCTGCCCCACGCTCAGCGTCCCCCACTAGAGTGGTACATTTGACATAATCATTCTTTCTTAAGAGTCTCATTAAAAACCATTTCAGGTCTACCTGATTCTCTCTTACCTAATACCGACCCTCCAATATTTTCTTTTCTGGTCGACTAAGGCAGAGGCCTGTTTGTTTTAGCTCTTCATTGTATTCTCAGTGCCAGGCACATGGAGGCACTCAAGAAATAACAGTCAAACAAGGTAGCTGGCATATCAGCGATGCCTATAAATGACCTCACTTGGGTTTGAATGCTAGATGCTTTACATGTATAAACTCAGCTAGTCTCTGCAAGAACCGAGAGGGCAGGCACTGCTATTAACTCTGAAAGGGGCTATAATGCAGAGAGGTTAAGTCACTTGTCCTTAGCTAGTAAGTAAGAGCCAAGATTTCAACGCACACAAGTTGGTGCCAAAGCCTGTTCACCAAACCACTGCATGTTCTGCTTCTCTCTGGAGGACATTTCTTGCCTTGTTTGTTGGAGTCATGGCTTCCTGTATTTCCTGCTCAATCGTCTGCACATTTTCTCTGACTCGACACTCTGAAACTTGGTTATCACATTTCCCCAGCTTACTTCCCTGGGTTTATGCACTTGACCTCTGCTCTGAGCAAGACATGGCATGGATTTTAAGAGGATTTACCCTGTTCATACTGACTCCATGACCAGGGTCTGGCCCTTGGTAATTAGTTTCCCATTTCCATTGGCCTGTTGGCCTCTGAGTAAAGGGATTTTACTCATGTCTGCCCCTCGGCCACACTGGGCACTCTAAGCTGGGGTCTCCTGCTACTCCGTGGAGCAGTTATCCCCCTCTTATCTCTGACATTCTAAGCAACTCCCGGGATTTATGCTCAGGCAGGTATGCAAGGCCTGGTTAATGCTTTCACTGTAATTCTACCAAAAGTCACAGCAACTGTGAGACAAGGCTTCAGCTGTGTTACTATATTGTCCATTGCCTGGGAAATGCTGGCAATAAATTGCAAATAGAATCTGTTATTCATTCAACATATGTTTGAATGCCACTAGGTACAAGGTGCTGGACCAGGCACCTTGCTACAAGATGGCAGGTCAATTGGACTCCATTCACCAACTATTTTTTTGCATTTTTCCAGGCTCTGCTATTTCTACACGATCAGCTGTAGGATTAGTGCCAACGCGTGCAACTCCACGTTTTGGGCTTAGGTGGCCAAGATTGGAAAATACATGGTTACTTTAAATGTAAACAAACTTAGCAAACGATTGCTAAGGGTCCCTTTTTCTAGTGCCTTTTCCATAAAACAACTTGCCATCTAGCGTGCCTCTATAATTCAGGGCTCAGTCATGGAAAGGTAAACCATTCTAGATCTTTCAGACAGGCAGAGAGAATTGAATAAAGGGACTTGGTTACATGGGTAATAGAAGGACTGAGAAGCCAAGTAAAGGTGATGAAGCAACCCATCAGGGGTTGGCAAACTGCGGCTCACAAGCCACATGCTGCTCTTTGGGTACGTTCTGTCTCAAAAGTTTGCAGGCCCCTGGAAGAGCCAATCCTGTCCTTCACAACAATTTAAAAAATATTTGAGAGCCATAAATATATATTTACATAATTACCATTCTGTGAATAATATTCTTTAAAATTTTTATAAATGAAACTATGATAGTTTTATTTTCATGTTCAATTTTACTTGAGAGCCTGCGGCTCGCGAGCCACAGTTTGCTGACCCCTGGCGGCTCTTCTGTCTCAAAAGTGTGCCGACCCCTGCAACTCATTAATTAACAACAGCAGGAAGCCACTATTACCCTTAGGGGTGCAGGGACAATGGGGAGAAAGGGACTAACTGGAGCTCAGCACCTGGGCCTTCTGCTAGGATCAGGAACAAGAGTGAGAGATTGTCCAGTGGAAGCGGGAGCCACACAGGTCATATCCACAACCAGAGTCATGGAGGAGGCGCGGGTGGAGGTGAGGGGAGACATATCTTGATTTCCCTTCTTAAGACCCTCCAGTCCTTCTCAGTGCCTCCCACTGGCTGAACCTGCCTTGGAGCATAAAGCAAGGGCATCTGAAAACAGAGTGATGTGCCGCTCAAGAAGGGCGGAGGGCAGGCTGAAAGCAAGCTTCCCAACCCAGTGCCAACATCAGGCACTGAGAATGCAGAGTCAAAACACCTTTCCTGCTTGTAGCTGGTTACCACATAGTAGGGAAAACAGACAAATAAACAAGTAGCTATATAGAATGCAGCATGAGAATAGCTACAACAAAACATGAGAGCACAGAATGAGGCATCTGTGGGGCATGGCAAGCTTTCCAATAGAGCTGACGGTTGAAGTTCAAGTGTTGAAGAGCAGGCATTAGCCCCAGAGCAAAGGAGCAGATGGAAGCACATGCACAAAGGCCGGCAGGTGAGTGAGTGAGGACAGGGCATGCCTGGGGAACGGGAGGTGGCCTGGTATGGCTTTGGCAGCTGTGCTGGGGAGTGGAAGAATAAGAGGCCACTCTAGGCCAGGTCATGACAAGCTTTGTGTATCAGACGAGGGAGTTTTGATATGGCCCCTCACGCGCATGCGACCCCTTCAATACTCGCTACCTAGGTTTGTGTTTGTAACTTCATACACCTTTTCCTGAAAGAATTCCAAATTGTTTAAGCTTCAGGCCCCACAAAACCTGGATCTGCCCCTGCCGGGTGCAACCAACATTAGTTAAGGCAGGCTGGAATCTCGCAAAGCTTAATGCCACCAAAAGACACCATGCTACTCCCTGGAAAAGCCAGAGGAACATTTGTTGAATCATTAAGCTGAGCTACCCATTGGGCAAAGGAACCCACTAACCTGATCAAGATCAAGACAACAGAATATTTTTCACGTTAGGTTTTTGTATCAGTTAGATATATGGTTATATAGGCAGGAGGGCCTTTGGTATTATTATTATTATTTTCAAAATAAAGTTTATTGGGATGACAATGGTCAGCAAAGTTATATAGGTTTCAGGAGTACAATTCTGTAATATGTCATCTATATATCACATTGTATGTTCACCACCCAGAGTCAGTTCTCCTTCTGTCACCTTATATTTGATACCTTTCTCCCTCTTCTACCACTCCCCTCCCCCCTTACCCTCTGGCAACCACTAAACTATTGTCTGTGTCTATGAGTTTTTGTTTCTTTATTTGTTTGTCCTGTTCCTTTGTTGTTTTCAGTTTTATATCCCACATATCAGTGAAATCATAGGGTCCTCGACTTTTTCTGTCTGACTTATTTCACTTAGCATAACAATCTCAAGATCCATCCATGTTGTCGCAAATGGCACTATTTCATCTTTTCTTAAAGCCGAGTAATATTTCATTGTGTATATTGACCCCAGACTTCTAAATTAGATACACTTACATTTGGGCACCGAAGAGGTCAATGAATTTGCTGTTAAATGCATTTCTTACCCAGTATAACAAAAACTCTTATTTAAAAATCTCACCCTGCTTTTCTAGCTAAATTTATACAACGATGACTTGAAGAAAATGCTGGCATTGTCAAGCTGGCAGCAATTGGCTATTAACAGGATGTCTTAAGATTGACGTAGTATAACTACATGGGCTTCTGCTTATATCATGGCTCTAGGGAGAACGAGGAATGGCAGCCAAAAAGCTAGCGGTAATCAACAGCACACATAATTTATGATCCATGAAATAACTATTGTATTTCAAGTATTGTGAGGAGTAAAAGGAAAAGAGACATTAAATTTGGTCTTTGGGGAGCATGAAGCTTTACTGTTGAGGTAGGATTAACAGAAATGAAATCATTAAAGCATAATTCAAGAAAATATGGTCTACCTGGATGCTAAATGATATGTTTCCCACACTAGTGAGGTAGGGATCAGCTATCTATTCATTTATCAAATATTCATTCAGGCTCCTTCTAGGGCAATGTGGAGATGAAAGGCACAGTCCCATTCAAGGAATTCACAGTCCAGGGTGAAGACAAGTACATCAACAATGAAAACATAATGGAGGGCCGGCCGAGTGGCTCAGTTGGTCAAGAGCTCGCTCAAGGGTTTAAGCTCTGAGCAACAGCGGTTCGAGTCCAGCCTGAGCTGAGTTGCTGCTGAGCTGCCAACAGGTGGAAGGATGGCTCAGCTTAAAAACAAACAAAAACAAACAAACAAACAAACAAACATAATGGGAAACTGCTGTGATTGGATGCATGTGCCTGGGATAGAGGAGCTAAATGAGGGAGCTCTCACTCAGCCTAGTTCTGTTGGAATTAAGCAGCATAGGAACAACAAATACACTGACCAAACAAATGAACCATGCTGAGGGAGGGGTGGTCTGCCAGAGGAGATGCTTGACATGAGTGTCTAAAGTCTGAGTATGAATGAGCCAGAGGAAGAAAGAGGGTTCTGGGGAGTGGAAAGAGCATGTGAACATCCAGGAACAGGGCACAACAGGGATCAGCATTGAGTGTGATGGAAAGGAAAAGGCATGCATGAAGAACGTGGTAAACCAGATTCGTAGTCTGAATTCTTTACCAGTCTATGTGCTCATGTATTTCCCTACCCCGTGGATTTGGGCTTGGCCATGTGGCTTGCTTTAATCACTATTTTTTTTTTTTAAGGAGGGCAAAGCTCATCTTGACCCATGGAGGGATCGAACCAATAACCTTGGTGTTATCAGCACCACACTCTAACCAACTGAGCTAACCAGCCACCCCTTTGTGTCTTGCTTTGACTAATGGGATATTAGTGGCAATGACATGAACAGAGGCTTGAAATATGACTGGGTGGTTGGGTTGCCCTATTTTGTTTCTGCTATTGCCCATGGAGAATGTACTCTAGGGAGCTATTTCCTCTCTAGCCAGGGCCCAAGCAAAGCAGAGCTGCCCCCGTCCTCCCTCAGACATGTGGTGAGAAATAATATTTATTGTTGTATGCTACCAAGATTTTTGTGGTTTGTTATGCAGCAAAAGCTGACTAATACCAAGAACACTGAGCAGTTCAGTTTGGCTAGAGCAAAGGGTATATACTTGAAATGACGCTGACTGGAAAATATGAATCAGGACCACACAAAAATATCTTACTGAGATAGCATTTACCTTGAGCTGTATTTCTAGCACAGTCCCCTTTACCCTACACAGCAACTGAAATCCAGTGCAAAGAATCTGCTAAGACCTACTACACAGACCCTCCAATTCAGGGTTTCAAAAATGTTTAAGCTACAGAAACAATTATATTAGCTTTCATAACAATAACAACAACAAAAAAGACAGAATACCAGTTACAGCCTTTTGTTATTCTAGTAGTCATATTCTACCAAGTACAAAGGTAGGGGTGCAGTTTGATGGTAATTTAAGTTTCTTGATTGCTTTTTAAAAAGTCATTCTTTGTATTTGTAGGAAAAATGAGTTTCTTCTGACTACAATTAATTCCAGAGGCAGGAATACAAAAACAGTCTGCAAAAACATTTTTCCAGTAGGTGCTACTCTTTCAAGGTGGTTAAGTCTACATCTTTTATTTCCCTTTAAAAAGCTACATCTGGCATTTTAATAATTTAAAGGAGGAGGAGGAGAAAAATACCCATCGAAATGGTGAAAACAGGCAGACACTGAGTGAGCCAACCCTTCACGAGTGTCCTAGAAGTCAGACTGCTTGGAAATCATTCTTAGGGATGAAAGCATCACCCTGTTTACACTGCAGGCCAGAGGCCTTGGTTTAATTTAAAGGAGTGCAATTAAATGCATATTCACAAATTCTGTGCTACTCCTCTCTTCAAAAGGTAAAGCCTTAAAAAAAATAAAAAAATAAAAATAAAGGTAAAGCCTAATTCCCCTTTCCTTGAGTGTGGGCTGGGCTTAGTGACTCCCTTTCTAATAGAATATGCTAAAAGTAAAAGTTTGTGACTTCTGGGGACAGGCAAAAAGGCAGTACGAAGGCCTCCCTGCTGTCCTTCTGGGCTCATCTGCTCCACCATGGAAGGCAGCCACCATGTTGCAAGATCGTTCAAGCACCCTGTGGAGAGACCCGCCCTAGTCTGCAGGATATAAGAGGAGGAATAGTCAGGGAGGCTCTGAGACTCCTGCCAACAGCACTGTGAATGCGCCATCTTGGAAGCACTTCTCTCAGGTCCAGTCAAGCCTTCACATGACCGTAGCCCTCCCTGGCTGACATCCTGATTGCAACCTCATGAAAGACCCTGAGCCAGAAGGGACCAGCTACACCATTCCTGAACCGCTGACCTATAAAAACCGTGATTATTTATGTTTCGTTGTTTTAAAGAGCTCTAAGTTTTAGGGTAATTTGTTACATAGTAATCGATCACTACTATGTAGAGCTTCTCTCTGCAGCCATGAGGAATGTAAAGAGTCACTTTTTAATAGGGAAAAACAGTAATAATAACCCTGCAAACATTAGGAAGACACAATCCATCAAACCTTCAGGGGAAGGTCTTTGTCCAAAGGACATTCAAATTGGACTTTACCAGATAATTACTGGGTGAGAAAAGAGAAAACTCTATCTTTATTTCTCCGGAGTTCCTCTCTCAGGATGAGGGGCAGATGGGGAAGTAGGACAGGAAGGAGCCAAATGCGTATTTCAGCAGATTTTCAACAGCAATGAAAAGACTATGTCCCATGCAACTGAATATCAATTATAATACAGCATCACAGGGAAGACTTGTAAATATTTAGTCATCAAGCAGCAAATTATTATGAGAGCTCTACCAGCCCTCTATCTTTAATCAACTTGATCTGTCCCATAAAGATAACTTTTCCAGGAATAAACCAGGATACAAGGGTCATTAAGAAGTTTCATAGATGCTTACCATTGAGGCATTTCTGGTTCACAACTGCCATGCTTTAATTCTGAATTTGCGACCAAAGATTTCTGTCAAATATATCTTCATTGCCAACAGCTCTTTTCCACCACAGGGATACCGAACGCGAGAACCTACTTCTCTCTCCCAGCTTGGAATGGATCTGGAATCCAGTTTTCTCTCTAGACTTCTCAGCCTTGATGATTCACAGTAAAACCATAGCATGACCATCAGGGACTCACATTTAGCTGTAGCGTGTGTAGAATTTTTTTGCTTTGACTGTCATTTCTATGTCTCTGAGCGGGACTGTCACTGACTTATGACAACCAGAGTATGGCTGGTTCCTTTTCTACCTGTGTTTGCTTGGGGAAGTCCAGTTGTGATTTATCTTCTCATCCTTCTCCCATCCCCCTTTTCTCATTTTCTAAAACAAAGTCCATCTTTTACAAGTTAACTAGAGAACTTAGGACTGATAGAAATTGATCCTTAAACCTTGTCTTTCTTTACTCAGTCATTAGAAATGTGGTTGTCTGTGGCAGGGAAGGCTCAACGGGAATAATTGTCCAACTTCAAAAGCCCCTCAGGGACTTTATCTTTAAAGAACAACAAAAAATTAATCTGGGTAGCAAACAAACTGTGAAATTTCTCAAATAAAGATGACATTGCAACACAATTATTATTTTTATCCTCAATAAAATATTGGAGTGACTGGAGCTCTCAGCACCCAAAATACTTGATTCTATAGAGTAAATGTAGAGTGCTAATGATATTTATAGGAGCCAGTAAGTTCCAATGGGGAAAGTCTTTGGAATGACACCTCCCAGTTATTTCCCCTTAACTTTTTTCAGGCACTGGCATGGGAAAAGACATTGCCACCGTCAATTGGTGGGAGGGGATAGTCAGTATTGGAAGGCATCTCTGGAGAAGGTCCTACTAAGAAAAGGAAACATAATGGAAAACCAAGAGATCTGTTAGCCCAGGAACATGTGCCTGAAAAAGTAGAAGGTAATTTGCATTTATTTGCATAATGTCCATGATGTATTTGATGTCTTAGTAGACCTTCACTGTGAACACAATGGAGACAAATGCAGAAAGACTAAGTCGTTGATAAAGCTCAACTATGTCATCCTGAATCCGTAGCTGTTGCATTCTTAGTAATTCTTAAATAGAAGTATATTCTGACCTCTTCATTATGTTTCCAGGGTCGTCATAACAAGAATTTGCATATTGGCATTAATTTTTGAGCATAAATTACTTCCCTCTGTTTTATATTACACTAGAGGGCACTCTAGTTTTTTTAAAAAAATTGTGTGTGAAGGTAGGTTATATTTATTATCTATGCACTTCCCTTTAGAAGAATAAAAGAGATGTTGCAAATTATTTGTTACAAAAAAGAGACAATATATTTGCTAGGGTTGAGAACCACGGCTTTACAGGTTTCAAGCCCTTTCCACCGCAGGACCTTTGCACAAAGATGCCATTGCTGTCTCTGCATAGAATGCTCTCCTCTGACTCTCTTATTATTATGTAAAAGTCCTAAACTTTTAGGTCTCAGCTGAAACATCACTGACTTGACAGATGAAGTCGGAGTCGTCTCTTCTATGCTCATATAGCATCCTGCATTTTTTATAGCATTTATGACAAGTGAAATTAAACTATTCATGTATTTTTGTTTAATATCTGTCTCCATGCTAGGCACACAAAAGGCAGGAAATATGTGCCCTGTTTGCCCCTATGTCCTTGAGGCCCCGTGCCACGCCTGATCAGTAAGTGCTGGTTTGATGAATGAATGAAGACCCAGAAAGATACACTTGTAAGATTAAGCTGCCAAACTTATGTAGCGAGTAAGTAGCTCAGCTAGGATCTTAACCCATACATGATTGATGCCACAAACCCCATTCTTTCCATCTCATCATGCTGCTTCCAGTTAAAGCAGGATCACAACTAGGGAGGTGAAAATGGTTTCTCTTCTAAGATACCAGAAGTAAAACAAGACTGAATGGCCTTGTTCCAGGTTTCGCCCCTATTTGCCCCCAGGGTAAGATATAACAACAGAAGCATAACTGCTATAGGTGCACCCCAAATTTCCAGATCCATGGACAGGTTCCCTCTAGGTAATTCCCCTACTCGGACTCTCATGTAGGCTAGAATCTCAGAAGACTCGTCAAGTGCCAAAATGTGTCACCGTGAGTAACGTTTTTATCACATTCACATGTTCCCAACTGATCACCCAGCTTCACCTCCAAGCTGGTCATTTGCCAGGTCACGGATGCCCAGGGCTATCCAAATACGGCAGAATTTCCAAGGAGCTCGCAAACAGTACAGCCACAGCCCACTAAGACACTCTCATCAGTCCAGCAGTTCACATGTTTTGAAGTGTGGTTACTGGGAGTCATCAACCACAGCGTTCGCCAGACCCTGCACAATTCTGGCCTCTCCTCTGTGAAATCCCTGCTAATCAAGGAATTCAAAGGTAGCAACAGGGCAGAAGAGAGCAAGCACAGGTGTGCTGAAATCATACACATCTGGATTGGACTTCTGGTCCCCTATTGCTCAGCCGTGTGACCTTGGATAATTCATAATGGAGCTGAGCCTCAACTCCCGCACCTAAAAATGGGACTAGTACTGATCTCACAAAATTTTCATGGGCATTAATAATTTGCTAAGCAACTGATAGTTTCCCAAATAGTTGCTTAGTACATGCCAGCACCCTTTCTTCTCAAAGCCCACGGTGATGTCTTCCTCTGAATTCTGACATTTACTGTCCACATAACTCGCTTAGTATTTGTCATCTTCCAACTTGCATATTCAGTACCATTTCACGGTCCTTATCCAAACCACGTCTCCTATTTTATCCAAATGAGAATGTGTGTATATAGGACTGAGCACAATACTGGCAGATATTGTGGGTGCCTAAAAGTGAAAGCCATAATAACAGTATTATGTCACATGCTGCCAAGCCAAAAGCATTACATAAATCCTGCATTCAGTAAATATTTGTTGATTTTTGTACAAAATAAACCAGATGTGAATTTCAGCCGGTACGGATACACAATTTAAACATGAAAATCTTTAGTTGGATGGTTCCTTGGATCCAAAATTTTTGGGTCGTGGGCCTATAAACCTGAACCTGAACCCTAAACCCAAAAAACACACCCCTCAATTGGTAATCAAGAAAATTCGCCTTCCTGCATGTTCAAAGGGCACCTCACTTTCTGTCTTGTCATCCTCCATGTTATTTGTGAAATTCAGGATTTTGCTTGTCTACTGTACTCTTTAGGGATAGATGTAGGTAAGAAAATTATATCATGGAAAATTGTATTTCAAGGGCTGTCTGGGCCACTGTTTGAGAACTCCTGGGAGATTTTCCTCTGGTCTAAGCATTCAAGTGCAATTGTAAAGCAAGAAAGAGTCAGACTGGCAAGAACAAGTACAGGACTTCCAAAAAGAACAAAGTCGGCTTGTGACTCGCTGAGAGTGACTCAGGCACTGGCTCTGTGCTACCTGAGTCACAGCTGATCCATCACCAACACCATTACAGGATGCCCTGCTGACAGGTGGCCACCGCCCTGGCTGCCAGATCTTTGGTGTCCTGTGAAGGAATTACGCCCATCACTACATCTGCTGGCTGAGTGCCCTGGCCCAGGAAAAACCTTCAGAAAGGAAAATCAGACCTGGGTCACGGTCAAAGCAACAATGATCTTGTGAGTCCCTATTATGCGCAAAGCAGTTCAGACATGATCCCTGCCTTCATTTACATCTGATGGTGCTCAAATGGATGGGAGAGACAGTGCATCAGGTGTGCAGGAGGTGGAGACATTTGTTGACGTTTCAACAGAAATGTCAGGTATGAGACAGGGGTTAAGCTGAGCCTTGAACTAAGAGGAGGACGCACGTAAGTCAGGCAAGGAAAAGGAAGCCTCCAAAGGAGGAACAAAAATGCAGAGGCAGAAATGCACTTGGCCGGTTGGCCTGGATCAAGAATGAACGTGAAACGGCATCTTTGTGATCTGCATTTTACATCCGAGGTTTTAAAAGGAGTATATACCCTGCCCATCTCACAAAAGCAACACGACCCACAGAGCAGATCGGTAATCATTAGCTTTGCCCTAGATCGGTATTCTATAAATTCTGCCTTGGAAAAGACTTCCGTCAGTTGTCTCCCCATCCCTTTCTCTGTGGTTAATATGTAGCCCCCATTTCCCACATCTCTTTGATATGCTTCTGGAGACCTTGGGCAATTACAGAAATGAGTAAAATTCTTTCCAAGGGCCTTATTATTGCATTATACAATACTGCAAATACCTGTGAAGAGTAGACGTCAAGGCTAAGCAGGACCTGTATTTTAAAGAAACGTTAGTAGGAAACATAAAACAATGGCCCATTAAATTATTAAATAAAGTGCTGTCTCATATTATAGGAAGATGGGGCACAAACCATATTTAATTTGAAGTTTAAAGCTGGCACGTCCGACATAGGCATATGTGAATCCTTTGTCAGTGTGACTCAGGACTCACTTCACGGCTGCCACTGACACAAAACAAGCGCCAGAACTAGGAGGTGAACTCTCCGGCTTGCCGTGCCGTATGTGTGATGCCACATATGGCCAGAAGGGGGCGTCACTTTCTGATACTTCCACCTGGAAGGGGCACCTTTTAATTCCTCCATCCAGAGGAGACACATTTCTCTCACTAGCCCAAAGTCTCCTAGAGGCGAGTTGGGGTTCTTTTTCATACAAGTAGATATGGCTCTTGATAAATACTTTGTAGATTACTCAATCTTCTCAACCTTGGGGATAAATAAGAAGCTGATGAATGGATGGGGTAGAGCTAACTTAGGTCAATTATTTCAGAGTTTATCATGATATAAGCACCCCTGTCATGCTCTGCTTCGTTTCACTCAGTGAGGGGAGTGGCCCAGCTTACCTCGTTCTCCGGGGGACCCCGGCACACCTGCGTTTCCTGGGAAGCCTGGGGTCCCTGGGGGTCCTTGTTCACCAGGGGTTCCAGGTGAGCCTGGTCTCCCAGGCTCCCCAGGAGGCCCTTGGATGGTCCGAACTGATGAGGAGTGACTGGGAATCTGGTTGAGGATGGCTGTGTACCTGGCCATGTGACCTGAGACACCAAGGACAAAGACAGCAGTCAGTCAACTGTCACACAAAGAAAGGGAGAACTGGAGATATTATTTGCCAAGGCTCCGAACAATTCTGTTAGATACCCATCAAGAGGAGAAGCACATCCCTCCAAAATATGTTGATTTCCAACTTGCAAATTTTTACATTTTACATTGGCAGATACATACAGCTGGATTATATTCAAGTTGCATCTCATGTGTTTGGAATTCCAAAGCTCATGTCAGCATCTCAGTAAACATCACTGAACAGAAGCCATCAATTTTATCTTCACTCCCAGCGTTAATCTGAACCCTAAGCCCTCACCCAGTTGCCTCTTTTCTCCAGCAATTTCCCCCCAAAGTTATATGTCTTTTTTTTTCCAACCCACAAAGTCTGTTCCACCCTCTTGCTCACAAATCGCCAGATAAGTGCTCTGTTTCAATTCATCTCTCTGCTGCCAAGCCTTTCTAAGCAGGAACCTTTACTTGGGTCCCAGCTGCAGAAACTCTCACTAGCTTTATTTTTTTTTTAAATCTGGTTCTCTCTCCGATCATCACAAAACTCAGTTATGCCTGGAAGAATACCTCTTAGTAATTAGAAGTACAGATTACTATAGTACTTGATACCATAATGCCTCATTTTTCTAGCATTGTCAGGACGCAAGGTTTTCCCACATAAATGAATCTTCTAGGTAACTATTACTTATCCCTTCTCCAACACTCAAACTTAAATAAGAGTAGTAACCATTTTTAGAGGGATTATTTCTAAACATGTTGAAGTATCCCTAAACTTCAATGATTGTAACTAGGATTAGCATCCAGATGACTCAGAGGCCATCAGTAGGCATGTCCATGGATGAATGTTGGGTGGGGCCAGACATTTCCACACCTACTTTCTCAGCTTCCTCCTTTGATCAGGGGGATATCCTTTATCATTCCTCTCGCTGTCATCACTTTGGCCTCACAGTGTCCCATATAAACCTTTCCTAACATAAGTCTTCTGATCCTCTCTAGACTAAACACCAGATGACTGAATTTGTGAGGAATTACACACTAACTAATAAATCAAGCTCTGAGGGGGAGCGTAGGGAATGAGATAAGGAGCCCAGAGAAACCGGAAGTAGTGTGTGGGCAGATGGCCGAGGTGTCAGAAATACAGCCTCTGGGTAGGTTGGGTCTTGTTCATAATGTTGCGTACAATCTCTTCTACTTCTTTCACAACTGCGTTGACAGGCAGGGTCTTCCTATTTCACAGACTTATTTCAGCTTTCTGGTAGACCCCTCTGCTGGCTTCCATCTCCTAGAAGCCATTCACAAGAGTCTGAGAATTCCCGAGGGGAAAAACTCGATTTTTAGCTCTCAATTTTCAGGGCACATTTTAAGTAATCGCATATTTATACAAGATTTTTATTATACAATGGAATAAGACAGCAACTATTGTGAAGTCGCCCACACACTGTGATCAGTGAGTCATGTCAGGATTTAACCCTTAGGTTCCCTGAAAACAATTAATCTTCTTGTTATTAATACATTGGATACTTTAAATGGGAAACCTACAAAATAACCCAAGATACAGATTAGCTTTTGACGTATACTACTTAATGCATGATTTCCCTTTTATAATTTATTGTTTTTACAGATCTTATTTTGACATTAAACTTAAAACAGTTTCATTTAACTGGTCAGTTCTTTCCCACACATACATTTAGTTTGGGCAATATAATATAAAACGGAATAAAGTTAAAATACAGGGAGCGTTACTACTATGTCTGAAGATGGTAGCTTTGTATTCATTTGCTCTCCGGTTTTTGTCTTAATGAAAACCCTCCCAAGCTCACGCTGACGTTTATTCCACCCCTTCTCCAGGGGGACAGCTGGTTTTATCTACCACAGATGGAATTTTGGACCCAGCCAATAGGGCCTTCTTGGACAGTTACAGGACTCCCAAACGTCCCTGGGTTAAATTAAATATAACCGCAAAGCTGTTGAGGCCGTCACTCCGGTAATGTCAGCCCTGGAAGCAGAGGACACCATGGGGTGGAGGGCTTGACAGCAGAGTTAGGCCAGAGCTGGCAGGGTTTGAGAGGCATACTTCATCTCTACTGGGCCTCCGAGCTTCCTGGAACTGAACAAATTACTGGCAAAGAGAAGGGCCCACACTAGGAACCCTTGGGTTATGGAGATAAAATACTTGGGATGCCAAAAACATGTATACAAGTAGACACTTGGGTCAACGTTGCTCAAGCAGTAGACTGCCATCATCAGAAGTGTCTGGACGCTGATGGGAACCACTCTGAGCACCTTTTGTAATGGCAGAAGTCAAATATGACTTGTATTCATCTTTTGTGATCAGTATATATTGAGTATTACAATTTTAATAGTATTTTCCTTTCTTAAAATGTGTATACATTGTTTTGGCACCCTCTGTATATAGTCAGGCGGCCAGTAGAGAAAGGTGCACAATGGATGGATAATATGTGACTGAGCAGGAATCAGTCATTGGAATACTGAACTGTGGAAAAGTTCAGGTTTAAAATGAAAAAAACAAAAAATAACCAAAATGGGAGAGGTGTCATATCAAGTGTGTTCCAGTGTAATTTTTGGCATGAAGCACAAGTATCCTACCAAATGTCTCATGAAGACTGTCCGTGTGTGTGTGTGTGTGTGTGTGTGTTTGTGTGTGTGTGTGTGTGTGTGTATTTTGGTATAAATCTTAAAGAATAAAAGAAAGGACCTTGGGTTAACCGAAAGGCATGGCTGGATAAGAAGGTATTGATTTAAATCTAGTGAGTTAATAAAAGTCAACACTATGAACCATCTTTTTGAAGGTAGCTTCTGATGCCTTAGCCTGGTACTTTCACCTGCTGAGTACTTGAGAAAAAAAAAATCCATCCATTTAGAGAGATGAGGAAGGAATAAAAGATTGGATCTGGGCAGCCAAGTTCAATCTATCTGGACAAACAGGGAGCCCTTGGACAGATGACACAGAGGAATCTGGCATCCGTACCATTAATGTAGGCATCTAGGATAATCTGTAATGATGTTTTAGGTGGATTAGTGATGGCCATCTGGAAAGCTTACACGTCTGCACCAACACAAAGCTTTAGAGGTGATTTCCTTAGTCACCACACTCATGAAAAAGGCCAATTCCCATTTGGACAAGTAACGTAAACATCTGTAACTCTAAGGCACTTACTCTGGATGAGCTGTTCGCACACCTGACGTGCCACCGCCCTCACCATGGCTTGAGACTGCAGGTCACCCTGAATGAGAAAAGAAAAGCATACACCTAACTTTCAGTCACAAGCCAAGGCACACGGCAGGACTTCCAGGATGGAGATTTGACTTGACCCACTGCTCCCACCTGGGCTCTTCGGCTCCTAGCAACAGCTAGGATTGACCACCATGGTACAGGCAGAGCGGGAATAAGCAATTTGACACTTGTGGTGCAAGGTTCCTGAGAACCTGTAATAACTTAAAAAGCTCAAGTAAGCACTTTTGGTCCCAGATTCTAAAAAATTTAATAGTTTTGAAACATACCCATATATATACTTAATGCCTCATTTATAGCTCTTTAGAGCTTAAAAAATATAGCACTTTTTCAAGCAGTGGCTTACTTAATACGAATAACAACTCAGGGGAAAGGTGTTAAACCCATTTTATAGACAGAGTTAAACACATTGCTCCAGTTTTCTCAGAGGTAATTGGATGCGCCCAAGGTCATGGCTGTTGCTACGCTAGCCGACAACAAAATTATATTAGCAGCTGCACAATTTCTCAAAGGAGAGATAAGGCCCCTAAAATAAGCAGATTTAAATTGCACAGCCAGTTCTTTGATTCTGTGCCTGCCATTGTCTTTCTGGGTGTCAATACTGGAGGTGAAAAAAAAAAAAAACCAAGAAACAAGTCCCACTCTACTCCTTGGCATCTGTACAGAGCTTTTATTTTCCTGAAGCCTTTTCACAAGCATTATATAATTTCTTCATCAAATCCACTTTGTGAGTTAGGTGAGTTCGATGCTCTCCATTTTTTTCCTTAACGACATGAACCTAAGGTCATCTAGTGGGATGGTCCGCAGATCTGCGACTAATAGGAGCAAGCTCTCTAGACTTCCCACTTGGGGTCTGCCACTTGAAAATGGGCTCACGGTGAAATGAGCTGAAGAGGAAGCAGGCTGAGGAGGAAGGGTCTCAGAGCGATGACTAATCCTGATAGTAAACGGTCACCCTTGGTCAGGTTTGTGCAATGCAAGGTGTACAGCTAGCTCTGGCTGGGGAGCGCCTGCCAGCCAGGCAGGGTACTTACGCGTTCTCCTCGTTCGCCCTTTGCTCCGGGAACACCCTGTAAAAGTTTAAATCGCCAAGTTACTTAGAACACTGCCCTCAGCCAAGCAGAAGGATCGTGCTTCTTTTCTTATTTTATTAAGACATTTTTCTTAGCTCGCGTAATTCTGCAGCAAAAATAGACACGCAACAACAGGAATAAACAAACAGCAACCTGTAACCCCACCAAGCAGAAATCGCTCTTTGAACACTGGATTCCTCCAGCCCTTTAAATGCACAGAAACGGTATGTTTTAGTACAAAGCCAGGATCAGGCAGCAACACGGCTTCATAAACATATGGTTTCACTGAATAGGTTGTTCGCATCTTTCCACACTAAACACCACTCTATGAATCGTACTCCACTGATTCTTCATAATTGATTTCACAAATCTCTGCTGAAGAGCTAAACTGTTTCAATCTTTTTAAAAGAACTGCTCTCAAGGGAAGGAAAAGATCTTCCAAACCTAAGAGTTCAAGTAAGAGATGAGGTCTGTGAAATCCTACAGCCCCACTCAGCCTTCTCCCCAGGATCTTTCTTCCTGATCGTGGGAGCTCCTACTAACTTGAATTGTCAGGTGAATTATTATTTTGTTTTGTGACTTAGCTACTCTTTGACCCATAAGAAGCTTTACTATTACCATAAACTTTCCTACTGAAAAAAAAAATGGTGTTTTCAATGTTTCTGCAATGAAATCACACTTATAATACAAAACATGTGTCCTCAAAAGAATTTCATTTTTTTTTGTTTCAATGCTGAAGCAGTGCAATACATTTACAACATTTTTATAGTCTCTACCAATCTCAACAGACACTAAACCAAACTCAGCATCTTCTCCAAAATCTCTATTCAGTTAACAGTCACCTAAACTCAAAATTCTGGGTTCACCCCAGGGTGTGCAGGTAAACTGGTTCTGTGGAAAAATAAAATGCCCAGAGACTTGTAATGTTTGCTGCTACTGGAGATTTAAATACTTCTATAAGAGCTGATTTCAAGCTGCAAATGTGGTATCACTGAAGATGGAGTTGAGAACGGTAAAGAAGCACATGACCTACCCTACAAAGTACGTACAAGCCAATGGTTCTATTTTTTCTCCTCCCTTCCTTTGCCTGTCATGTGTCTATTACACACACACACACACACACATTTTGCACTGCAATTCCTCTTACACCCATCTCTTCTATTCCATTACCCAGGTGCTACCCTCACCAACCTCACACCAAGGCATCTGCAACTCCCTTCTAGCTAACCTCCCTAACTAACTAAAGACCTCCCTTGCATTCGCCCTCTACACAACCACTAGTTTCATCTTTCTCGAATGCCACCAGCATACAACTTAGAAAGCTCAGTGACAATTGGCTGATGGCAGCTCTTCCTCTACTCACAATCACTCAGTGATTCTTAGACATCCACAGGACAAAGACCAAGTTCTCTACTTCAAAGTTTTTGGTTATTTAGCCCCAATCTCCCTATCTCCTACTCCTCAAAATTTCACTTTCTCATTCCCATAAACCTGGTCTCCTCAGTGTATGAAAACGTGGAATGTGAGAAAAGTAGTAAGTGTAAACCTTGTAAATTAAAGATCAGCAGTAGGAATGTTCTAATGCAGTCCTTACAGCATCAATTATTTGACATTAAGTTTTTATTTTCATATGTATTTAATGGCAAGTCAGTGCATGCATTTCTCTTTTCCCTATGTAGATGGCAAGATCCCTAAAACTGAGAACTGTAACTTATCTTAATGTTTCCAAAACCACCCAGCTTGTTCCTTGCATAAAAGAGTCACTCAGACATTCAGCTAAGTCCAATATTAAATTGAAATATTTATTGTAAATCTAGGACTGTTGTCTTCTTTCTCTGGCCTCGACTTTCCTTCTGTTTCGTGAATAAAATGAAAAGAAGTGTAAATCTACCCTCTATGTGTTGTAAGGTAATTTTCCAATATTACACATGAGACCAGTAACCAACGAAGCCCAAGAGAACTTTATTAAAAAAACACACACCCACTCATACACATAATGATAGACTCTTAGCATTGGGCATATGGGTTTTTATTCTAAATTCTTTCAATTTTGTATTTGTTCAAAAATTTTATATGAATATTTTGGGTAAAACAATATAAGACATGGGGTAAGAAATAAGCCACTTAAACTCTGAGTTTCTTTGTAAGATGAGGCTATTAGGTTAAATGGTGTCTGGGGTCCTTTACGAGGCTAACCTGCTAGTATCTCACAATGCAGTCATTATTTGGAACGAGGTAACACAAGGGACAGAAACTAATGAAAAATACCTAGGCTGGGCTTGCAAGAAGTATCTCAGCCTCTACAAAGAAGTAGATCCTCACTATTTGTGACTTCTTTCAACATGCAAGTTCAATAAGGCACTCTTTCTAGCTTATGGACTCCTGTATTCCCAGGTCCTAGGAGTATGTTTGGAACATGTCAGGTGGTCAAAAATATGTGTTGAATGAATGAATGAATGAATGTCTGAATTTCACTTCAAACATGGACAACAAGCCACTTTCTACTTCATCTTAACTGCCTTGATTGCAGAAAAAAAAAGAAAAATATTTGACACACTCAGGCACCGGGCATCTAGATCATTAGAAAAAGAGTTGATTCTGTTAAAAAGTACCAAATTTTCATTATATAAACTTTTTACAAAAGATTTACAAGGCAACCCCCCAATTCTTTGGGGAAATAAATGTACCGGCTATGTCCTCTTTTCTCATTTTTAGGCTTCACCACAGGACAAGTCCCCCAAAACACAATAATGGCCTCTGGTAGGTCTAACTGGAGAAAAGAGCTACTTATGTCATCACAAAATAAACCCTTAATGGAACCAGCTTTTCGGGCATTAGATGTAAAACAAAAACAGAAATCAGCAAACCAAGTGAATATTTCACACTTTCAATATAATAAGAAACTCAATACTAGTAGTTAATACATAAACAGCTTTTCCCATGTCCCAAGCCCTGTTCTCAGTGTAATAATAAGATTAACTCATTTAATCCTCGTAAGACTCCTTGAAGATAAACTCATTTATTTTTTATAATAACCCTATGATAGACTATTTCTGTTTTACATATAAGGAAAGTAATGCATTGAGAGGTTAAACAGCTTGCCCAAGGTCACACAGGAACAAAATGGAAAAGCTGGGGCCTGAAACCAATCAGTGGGCTCCCGAATCCCCAGTATGTTCCACAGCTGCCAGCACAGAGGACACTGCTCAACAAAACTTGCTAGCCAATAACGTCTATTCCGGTGAAGATAATATTTCCACTAGATAAATAATAATAAGAGAGCAAACATACATTCCCCCCAACCTAGCTCTAGGTTTCAACTTGAGTCATTTCTTAAAATCTATTCTATCGTATTTTTGTTTCTGAACCAATTTTGACATTTCATTGTCAAATAGTGATCAGTGATTAAATGGGTTCGTCTGAAATGTTTCCAACGCAGAAACAGACATTACAGCGCAAACCTGAGTGATAAGGTAAGTGGTGAGCAGCAGCTGTTGGCACCTTCTGGTACCAGAGATGCTTGGGTTTAATCCGGCCTGAAATTCTTCAGCCTCGGCCTCACCATGCTTGCAATTAAGTAGCTATAGGACAGAGCTAGGCAGTCTCAGTGAAATATCCATTTAACGAAATATCTGTACGGCAAGAAGTTAGTTTTATTCCAACTCCTCTGACATCCTCCCTTTGATTTTTGCAAAGGAAAACAAAAACAAAATAAAAATTCCTGAGCAAATGAAGGCCCGTAAGTCCACAAAAAGTACGCTTTGAGGGAAATATATCTTCCCTGCAGATGGAGGCCAGAAAAAGTGGCACATTTTCCTTTAATTTCAGGAACACTTGAAATGTAAAGAAAAGGAAATACAGTAGCTACATTCATAGATTCACAGAATTTTAATGCTGAAGGGGAGGGGAATGATTTCATGGTCCAAGTGCCACATATTAAAGATGTCTGTTAACTAAAATCAAAACATCCTAGCTCAGCTCTAAAGCTCTTCCATGGTCTGGCCCCTAATCTATAAGAAGAATCACCTAATGCTCCCTTGAGCATCAGCCTACCTGGACCACAGACATCCCCTCGTTCTTCCTTTCTTTTAACAAATACTTACTAAGTACCCTCTGTGATACTGGACTGGGGTCTAGGAACGAAAACCTGAGTGTGATAACATTTCTGCTCTCGAGGGACTTTCATTTTCGTGAAGAGACGGACAGCTGAAGTATCTCAGCCTGAGAAGGGGAGGGTGGCCTCACACCCGAAGGGCACAGCTTTAAAGAAAGAGGGGCCAGGAGCTCACCAGGTGGAGAGAAGAGGAGAAAGCAGTCCAGACAAACAGAAGAGCCTCCCAAAAGGCAAATAATAAAATAAACTAAAATATAAAATAAATTGTGAAACAGTATGAAATATATTTGGGGAGCTTTAAGTAATTTTGCATGACTCAATTCCAAGTGAAGGGATGATACAAGGTCAAGCTGGAAGGGACATAAGGGCCCTTCACGAAGGGCTATGTATACCTGGCTGCATATTTGGGACCCATCCTCTGGGGAGAGGAATCCACGGGGGAGATTCAAGCCAGGAAATGACATATCAGAGTAGTTCTAGGAAGAGCCCCTGGCAGCTGGTGAGTGGACCAGACCAGGGCTGGAGCAGAGGCGAGAGGGCC
Organism: Hipposideros armiger; assembly: GCF_001890085.2. NCBI lineage: Eukaryota > Metazoa > Chordata > Mammalia > Chiroptera > Hipposideridae > Hipposideros > Hipposideros armiger. The sequence continues at coordinate 95,911 of NW_017731415.1, forward strand.
AATTAGTTTCTTGTAATAATCCTGGTGAGAAATGAAGAGAGCCTGAAACAAAATTGTGGCTGTGGCGATGAAGCAGGAGAAAGAGTTGAAAAATATTAAAATGTACAAAAAAGTGGGGGTGCCCTGTATTTGTCCTATGTTTACCCCATCTTTCTGGGTGGAAATCGCACTCGTCTTACAAGATCCCATTGAAATGTTTCTTCTGCAGGCGCTGCTCTCAGGAGGTACCCTCTCTCTGTCTGTCTGTCTCTGCCTCTCTCTCTCTCTCTCTCTCTCTCTCTCTCTCTCAGTGGACCTTTGATAGCAACCTCCTTGCCTTTCCCTTAAGGCATTTCTCACTTTTTGCCCTTCTTTATACCTACTTATATTTAAAACAAACAAACAAACAAACAAAAAACCAAAAAAACCAAATCCATATCATTCTCTCTAGATTGTCCATGAACATGGAAAATATCTTGGTATCCTTTGTGCCCCTCAGAACACCTGTCCGCCATGGTTCTTATACATATTGTGGCTGCTCAGTAAATATTTTTAAATGAATGAATTAGGAAACCGATGTGCTGAGAGGCTGGATAAATTGCTTAGGCGATGAGGCTCACAGAAGTAGTTAAAGTCATGTCAGGGCCACATCTATAGAACCTGGATGTCCTGACTTTTCATGCAGTAGTCTTTAAAAGATGGACCTACTACCTATATTGGTTTCACACTAAACACATGGCCCCTGCTCCAGGTGCTTCATCACGGTCTGTTCCCCTGCAGGGAGGCACTACTTTTGAGCCTATGCTTCAGCCTCAGGTAGGAATTCTGACCGCAGAAGCAGCAGTGCACATTCCACCCTGCGAAGTCGGCAGCTGAAGGCAGAGTGCATGACAGCAAGCGTTCCTGGCACCGACTGTAGGAAACACATTGTTATTTTCAGTGGGGCAGTCTGTCTTTCTTGGTCTCTTTCCCTCCTGCCTTCCTAGACAGACATCCATGGGAAAACAATCAAGGCCTTAACACCATGACACCGAGTCAGCTCTCCTAGTCACGCCAGTCTGGCAGCCAGCAGGCCTCTGGTTGCTTGGGGCCCAAAACACAGGGAAAAGTCTGGGCTGGATAGTTCAGAAAACAACTGGGTTTTGAGAGGATCCCCAAAGCCAGTAGTGGCATCCCCACCGAGTGTGTCTGTGAAACTAAACAAAATGGCTTCTGTCTCTGTAAAAAGTGCCAACAGGGGCCCTTTTCTGTTGCTTTATAACAATCAAAGATAATATTATTAGCAAGTGTTTTATTTCTGGAAGACGGTTTATTGGTATTTTTGCATGCTCTGTATTTAGAGTCTGCTCCAGAGTTTACAAAAGGCCTGGTGGATAAGCAAGGCAGGGTTCTGTTTCCCTAAGGTATCACTGGCCTCGCATACCCCACTGTCCTCTCCCAAGGTCCCCAGAGCCTGCTCTCCTTTCTCATCCAGGCCCTCTTGACTCAGGACCAGCTCAGCTTGGGTTAAGGAACGTTAGCTCTAGGAGGTGTCAGTAAGCGTGCAATGCACAAGACCACCTCGTACACAAATATGTTTGTTTACTATCAAACCAAATTAAATTGTTTTTGCTTGCTTGTTTCATTTCAGGATGCCTCAAAGCCTTTGATGTCCTAAGACCTCTTACGACTTTCTGGGAAACAGATTTTATACACACTGCCTCTGACACTCCTTTAACCCAAGGCCCTTGCTCTCTGAGCCCTGCTGACACATTCTGGAACTCTTGTTCCCAGGAGCACATTAAAGCAAGCCGGCTGGAGCCTGGTAGCAGAGATGATGTTTGCAAATCTCTTTTTTTTGGTGAGAAATAGCCTAGAATCCAATGAATAGATAAGTTCTCAGTGAAAGGATGGTGGAGACAGGAAGGCATGTGTGTGTGTGTGTGTGCGTGTGTGTGTGTGTGTGTGTGTTCACACATGCAGGTGTCAGTGCATGACCATTCTTGGTAATATTATTTTGGATTAAAAAACAATAAACAAAAAACATGGGCCGGCCGAGTGGCTCAGCTGGTTAAGAGTTAGCTCAAGAATGTGAGCTCTGAGTAACAGGGTCGCTGGTTCAATTCCCACATGGGTCAGTGGGCTGTGCCCAAGCTGAGCTGCCGCTGAGCTGCCAACAGGTAGCAGGATGGCTCAGCTGGTGAGAGCATGTGCTCCTAACAACAAGGTTGCCTGTTCGAGATGCTGGGCTATGCCCGCCCGCAACTAAAGACTGAACTTGGCACCTTGAGCTGAGCTGCTGCCAGGGTGGCTCAGGGGATAGAGCACGTGCTCTTAACAACAAGGCTGCCGGTTTGACTCCCGCATGGGATGGTGGCTACGCCCACCTGCAACTAATTGCAGCACCTTGAGCTGAGCGGTGTGACTGAACTTGGAGCTGAGCTTGCTGCACCCTCAACTAAGGTTGAAGGACAACAACTTGGCTGTTCTCCTTCACCAGTTCTCCAACACTGTTCCCTTCCCCCAATTCCCCAATAAAATCTTAAAAAAAAAAAACGATGTGTGAAGATAAAGCAATACATTTTCTTCTGTGGCCCATTGTCAGCTTGATTTGAAAAGCACGGATCTAAAAGTGTTTTGAACAATAACAATGTATTTGGAATAAGCATATGACTGCTAAGGAGGGCATTTATTTGGGTGGGTAAATTAGGGTGTTTGCTGAAATCTGGAGGCATTTTTTATATCTTGTGTGTGTCTGAGTATGTGTCATGTGAATCGTAGTTTAGAAAAGAACTGAGGATGAAATAATTTTATTGAAATAAGTTTCAGAAATAAAGAGTAACATGACTGGGTAGCTAGAGGGAGAGAGGTGTCTTTCTGAATCAGAATCTATGTTTCTGTTATGTCTTGTTCACTATGGTAGACAGAAACAGGCTCCTCGCCAAAAAAGTGTTCATGTCCTAATCCCAGAATCTGTGAATATATTACCTTATATGGGAAAAGGGACTTTGCAAGGGATCTTGGTTATACAGAGAGATCTGGCCCAAGTGTAATCACATAAGTCCCTAAAAGCTAAGAACCTGGGCAGCCGGTTGGCTCAGGTGGTTAGAGTGCAGGCTCATAAAACCAAGGTTGCCAGTTCAATCCCCACATGGGCCAGTGAGCTGCACCCTCCACGACTAGATTGAAACCAATGACTTGACTTGAAGCTGATGGGTCCTGAAAAAACACAATGTTCCCCAATAAAGTTAAAAAAAAAAAAGCTAAGAACTTTTCTGGACTGTTCACAGAGAGATGGGACAGGCAGAAACAGGCAGAGAGTTGAGAGACATGGAACATTATCGGCTTTAAAGATGGAAGTGGGCCATGAGCCAAGGAATTGGGAAATCTTCAGAAGCTAGAAACGACAAGGAAACAGATTCTTCCCTAGAACCTCCAGAAAAGGAAATGCCGACACCTTGACTTTAACCCAGTAGGACCTGCATCAGACTTTTGACCTACACAACTTTAAGATAATAACATTCGTGTTCATTGACGCCACTGAGATGGTGGGAATTTGTTAGAGCAGCCATAGAAATCTACTTCATTGACCTCTCCTACCTTCACTCTTCAGGCTTCACGGTCGCACAAATTCTTAGCATGTTTGCAGCAGTATAGACATGTATACATCTGGATTATTTTAGTTTATGAATACACACTTAGACTGTCACAGATAATATCAGAATGCAGACAATACCTACACTTAGAAGGAAAAACTTCAGAGCCACAGAAGATACCAAATGTGGCTTTGGAGGCCATGTAATGGAACTGCCTTGTTTTACAGATGAAGAATCAGGCCCAGATGCGCTCCTTTCTTTCTCCCCCCTATCCTGCTCCTCTGGCTCCATTGATCCATTTAAACACAAATTTAAGGGATTAGAAGCACAAAGTGGGAGGTAATTAGTTCCACCCACTGTGCTTTTATCCAAACACCACTATTCTCTTATATGTGAGTACGTTTTCATGGAAAATTCTGTCTGTCTTGTAGAACTTAGAAAAGAAAAACCTATTTCCATTCTCACTAACCCTTGACTTTCTCAAGCCTTCTTCTTTCTTTTTTTTTAATCTAGGAGACAGGTCTATGAACACACAGCTATTGTACCCAATCCCTATAATAATGGCATTGTATTTACTTAGCCAAATGCAGGATAACAAACAATGGAAATATATATAAACCAAAGCATGGCTGATTGTTCCGTTGGGACCATCTGTCTTTAGCTATGACATATGCACAGTCTGATCTTAATTTTTATCCTAGGAGCTTCTTTGTTTTCCTTCATGGATTCCCACAGCATCTACGACTGAATAAACATTTTTGACCAACAGAAATGCTGGTAAATTGAAACGCAAATAAACCAGAGGGATGACTGGGCAACCATCCCGACTGGCTACTGCTACATACTCACAGGTGGTCCCAGGGCGCCTTGGGGTCCCACACTTCCTGTGATCCCTGGGACTCCGGGAGCTCCAGGAATGCCCTAATAGAGAGGCAGGAAGATGGAGCAAAGGTGAGGATTCCTTCAATCTCATTGAAGACAGCCAGCTCTCCAGGAGGAAAAACACACACACACAAGGATAGCTTCTCTTTCCCTTCAACACCGAGACTTTAGGATTCATTGCTCATGCCTGGCCCCAACTACCAAATAAGTAGAGAAGAATTTTTTTTTGGGGGGGTGGGGTAGGGGGAAGTTGCCACATTACCAGTTAGGTGTAGTTCTTTCAAATTCAAGCCTTACACGTGTCTAATAAAAACTATATCAATGTGGCAAAGTGGCTCAGAGATAGAACGGTCAAGCCATATGGATATCTTCTTTTTACAGGATGTTTTAGGAAGAGTTTTGAACCAACAGGTGAAATGTTACACTATTGCCAAGATGGCTGCCGAGGTGAAAGGTCTGGCAAAAGGAAATCTCTCAAAATAAACAAAATGCTTTAAAGCAGAATACATCCCAGTAGTTTCTGGAGATACTTACAATTGGCCCTGGTGGTCCTGGAGGGCCAGAGGATCCATCCTTTCCGGGAAAGCCCTGGGGAAAAGAAACACAGTGCTTTATATGCCTTTCAGAGTAGGTGTACTTAATCGCATTTAACATTTGGGGCCCAGGGCCTGTCACTTGTTCTGAACTTCCAGGGACTCACTGCTTTTAAACTCTTCATGGGAATTGTTCTTGGCAAGACTTTTGTGTCTATTGGCTCTGTGAAATTGTCCAGGGTAAGAATTTCAGGTGTAAGACATAGTACACAAACTTAAGCATAAACTTGTTTCCAGGAAATGTTTTAATTAAACTAAGCATAACACAGGAGAAAGGAGATCCATTCTTGGCAATTAATGACCAGACCAAAAGGATGAATTCGTGTTTCTCATGACCTAAAAGAGTTTTGGGGAGGAAATCCCTATTATAGGAATCTATGTTACAAATTGGGAGTATGACAATAACTGAAATTCTGTGACTCTTTGGGAGCAGCTTGGAGGGGAATATGGGGGGCTTCTGGCTGCAATGATACAGTTTTGACTACTGGGCAGATTTGCTGAATGTGTGTCATCGTGGGCTTACAAATGGGTACATGTTTGTTTCTCATTCCATGTTGGAAGAGTTTAAGGCAGAAAGCAAATGTTGTTCTTTATAAAAATATCTTTGTACATTATTGAGTGTGTGTGTATGTGTTATTTTCATGTGAGTGTTAAAAACAATTTAATAGCCACAATGACTTACTCTTACATGGTTATAGTTCTTAATTGTGGATGCTGGACTTTCTACTGTAGTTAAAAACATGAAAATCTTCAATCTAAATTTTACAATATGTTCACAAAATTTTGGTCAAAATACCACCTCTCCTACTACATGGAGAAATGGACCTTTCATCTTGCCATTTGTTTCCTATTGGAATAATCCATTCTCATCATGAACCAACACAGACCAACCTCTCCCAGCCTCCTTGCTGGCCTCGCCCAATTCTCTTTCTAAAATTTGTGCCTCTTAGAAAAGTGAGTTCTCCTTTCCACTTATTGCTCATGAAAATTCACCTTCTTCGGGCTTCCATCCACATTCACATCACCTCTTCCTACTTCGAGGCATCAAATAAAAGAGAAAGTAACGATGAGGCCAGACAAAAGGAAATGGTTTGTGAATTGGGACAGAGAATACGAGAGGTGGCATGAAGAGGGAATAAGATTAGAACGTAAGAAATGCATTGGCCAGCAAGATCCTTTCATCATGCTCTCAAGCTTGAATCCTAGTGAGTCCGAAACCAGATAAGGAAGAGAATTCTAGAGCTCACCAATATTTGTGGTTTCCCTTTTCTGCCTGGGCACATTGTGAGGCTATATTTCCCAGTGTCCTGTTCCAGCAATTATGTTGGAGACATAGGGCTGAATTCTGGCCAATGGAAAGGGGCCAGTTCCAGTTCTGGCTCATAAAAATTTCCCATGGGTAATCCTTCACTTTCTGTAGCAACTTTAGAGGCCACATGTTGAAGAGGAGAGTATCCCAAGATGGAAAGACCCTGAGTCAGTCCCTAAATGATTACATGGAACAAAGATCAGACCTCCCTACTCCCTTACCTAGCCTGTTGACAGCCTTGGGTTGTGAACAAACTTTTACATTTGTATTTTATTGCAGTAAACAATTTTAATTTAGGGTTGAGATATTAGGGTTATTTGTTATAGTAGCTATTCTATACTAATATACAAGCTACTGTTTGTTTTTTTACTACTACTTCTATTCTGTCACTTCAGTTAGTCACACATATTAAATCATAAATCTGCAGTGATAGGCCCTGATATAGATTAAGTCAGACACACACACACACACCCTTCCTTGGATCTGCTAACTAGACAACAAAAAATGAATAACTGATGTAAGTTGAAGGAAATCACTTTCCATGGAGTTAAATATACCATGTCCAGAAAGAAGAACATAAAAAATCAGAAAATCTGAGAGAAAAATAGAACCCTAGAACTCCTCCAGTCCAACTCCCTAATAAGAAAGAAAACTTGAGACTAACAGAGGTTAGGAGACCTTACCATTAAAAAAGGGGGGGAGGGCCGGCCGAGTGGCGCGATGGTTAAGAACTGGCTTGGACGCCAGAGGGCCCCGGTTCGGATCCCACATAGAGGGCCAGTGACACTGCCCTCCACAGCTAAGATGCTGAACAACAGCTCAACCTGGAGCTGGGCTGCCGTGAGTCGCCGGCGACAGC
>NW_017731415.1:104347-119022 GCF_001890085.2 Hipposideros armiger
TCTCTCTCTCTCTCTCTCTCTCTCTCTCTCTCTCTCTCTCTCTCTCTCTCTTTCTTGATGGTAGAAATTACTATGTTTTAATCATTGTTCCATTGCTAACCACTTTCCTGCAGCATATTGCTGCCACTGAATAGGTACTAATAAAATGTTGAATTTGAATAAAATTGAGGCTCCTGAAAGACATGCTCTGATTCTCATATTGAGTAAATACATATTAATCTCAGGTATAATTAGTGTGGAAATGTATAGGGCAGGAGGCCAAGGCCAGTGTCGGCCCTCCTTGTTGATGAAGGCTGCACAAGCAGGGGGCAGAGGCATCAGGAGTCATTTAACCTCAGAAGCTGAAATTTCCTCTCCGTGAATATCTGAGGGGTGGCTTTCTAGAAGGAGACCCAGATGTTGTGCCTGTGATTTACAGATGGAGGGTTCTTGGGAGAAACCTTTCAAGTAGTGAAGGAGGCAGGAGAAGGCAAGGGAAGAGGTTGGGTGAGAATTGGATTTGGTCTCAGCCTGATCCCATGGGAACTCCGGAGAGTGGCTTGTATGTCCGAGTTGGCCCAGCATAAGGTTTTCAACACCTATGTCAGTTAGTCATTGACCGGGACCAAGACGGCATTTCTAAGGGTGATTCTTTGTAGAAGGAGCAATTGTGAGTTGATAGCAGTCAACACCTATTTGCAGCTGGTGGCTGGAGTATACCTGCTAGGTAAAGGGGATCTGATCAGGGTACCAATCATGTCCTCGCCCGTACATTTTACTCTAGCACTTTCTTTCATGGACTGTGATGAACAATTGAGTCTTTTTTGATATAATAGCTCAAGAATCAAGGTGTTCTTAAGGTTACTGTGAGTTACCTGTTTCCTGCATTCCAAATTAAAATTTTCTTTTTATACATTACTTTTTAGTAAAAGGATCTTAGGCTTAATATCGCTTTAGAAACATCATCAAAGCCATTCCCCCACACACCCAAATTTCTTCCTAATCTTAGAAGATAAAAAATTCACATTTTTTGCCATGTAGTTTTTTAAAAAACTGTTGAATTACACTAGCAAATTTACCTTTGAAAGATTTTTACTCACATTTTCACATTATTAAAAAATATTTGCAGGGCCAGCTGAGTGGCTCAGTTGGTTAAGAGCTCGCTCAAGAGTTTGAGCTCTGAGCAACAGTGGTTCGAGTCAGCCCGAGCTGAGCAGCCGCGGNGAGCAACAGTGGTTCGAGTCAGCCCGAGCTGAGCAGCCGCGGAGCTGCCAACAGGTGGCAGGATGGCTCAGCTAAAAAAAAAAAAAAATATTTGCAGACCTACCATGTGCTGGGCACTCTGTAGGTTTTGGGTAGACAGTGATGAACAAGACAGTCTCTTTTGAAGGAGTTTACAATAAGGAGAAAAGTTAAAAAAAAAAAAAGCCAACAGGCCTTTTGAGCATTTTGAGCCTTGCCTCTGCTCAGGGCCCACTCCAAACTCTTTGGAGTGTACTTGCTTTTCTAATAATGGCCCTTGAGCCATCCTCTACTGCTCAGGCCCACTTCTGCTTCTTTGAAATGTATTTTTACTTCTAATAAACTTCTTTTCTGCAACTTAAAAACAAAAACAAAAAACAACAATGTGCTATGATGGTGGTCTGGAGAGTTCCACGGGAACATGTAGGAAGGGCACCTAATCCAGGCATGGGGATAATGAGGATGGTTTCACAAGAGAGTTGGGGTTTTAGTCAGGGGATCCAAGATGCTGGCCCACTGCACGAGTCTCCCTGCCGAAGTATCCATGTCACAGCACATCCTGGAATGCCAATCAACTCTTTGGTGGGGTTCAGGTTCCTTTCCTCATTGCTTCATCTCAGGGTGAGCAGCAATAGTATATATACAGCATAAATATCTATCTATCTGTCTCTCTATCTATCTATCTATATAAATGCAATACATTTGGAGAAAAGAAAATCTTTGTAAAATGTCTGCATTTTATAGGGCAAAATAATTGGCAAACTCTAGTTTTGTGGTTCAATTTAATTTTAAGCAAAGCTCACTAAATGGTCTTCAACCCTCTAATGTGTTTGCATTTCCCAAAACATTTCTATATTTGTAAATTGTCCATTTTATATCAGGAAGCCAATCTGAGAAGATGTGTGTTTGTGGGTTAAGCACCCACATAAAAAAGCAGAAACCCTTAATTAAGCAATGAAGAGTGACTATTTGGAAATAGAAGACCAACTGATAAGCATAATGTGGGAATTCACTTAAGCTGACAAGTACATTTTTTAAAGGGCATGAAATGAGCCACCCACAAACAGGGGTGTTTTATAACAGGAGTAGCTCCAGGCATTTTTCCTTTTTGGGATTCCCACCTCAAAATATTAATATGTACCCACAACCCACATTAAAAATAATTTTTGCTATAAAAATTTGAAAAGATTTTTCTAACTTGTTTTTGAAAACATTTGGCGACGAGCAACTTATTAAGTTATGGTTGGCTCTAATTCATCAGCAAAAGGAAATCTAACCTAAAATTTGCTTTCAAAATCACTAATTATCAAACAAATACTATATTTAACTATGGCTGGCGTTGGCAAAGCATACCATTTAATAGACATTTAATTAAACATTAATTTCCATTTTTCAGTTTTCTTTTCCATACTCTAGAGCAAATATATATGCCTTTTTCAGGTCATCAGCATGTCTGGTAGGCTCTTAAAAAGTTTGTAGTTTCTAGGCAGTATGCCTGTGGTGTCCAAAGGATGAAACCGATGTACTCACAAGTAGTATTTTACTGAAATTAAAGTCAGATGCTAGAATATATACGTTTATGTAGCTATTAGAAATAACACTCAGAACTAGCAACTCAACCATGATATTCACCATCCATGCTTTCTTTGAAGCCTACAATGGTGGGCCATGGAAACCAACCTGAAGATTCTAGAACACCAATTGTTAAGGTCCTTTGATTAACGCTACACTCTTGGGTATAGTGGGGTCTGTAAGCAGCTGGCATCCGATGAGTTTGCTGAGAAAGACCAAGCTGATGCAGTGGCAGCTAGAGAAATGCTTGTAGAAACTCCTGATGCACAATTGCAACTGTGCGCCACAGCGCTGGACTGCTGTGAGCCACCGTGGGTAGACCAGTGTGGCAGTCAGCCATAAGAAATGAGGCTGCTACTTGCAGCAAAGGATTAAGACCAACCACCAGGTTAAGAGGCCAAATAGCAAAAAGCCACAGATTCTGTAAACACTGGTCAAAGCTAGAGATCCAAGATCAATCCTTATGCGTGATGCCATGTTGAGTCCCACTGGGGAATTTTCAGTGATACGCCCACAAATACTAACGTATGTATGTGTGTCAATATGTGTATACATATAATATATACACATACATATATATATATATAATATATACACATATTTACACAATATACTGGGGGTACCAAAAATATGTATACAAGTGGACACTTGGGTTAATGTTGCTCAAGCAGTAGTTTGCCATAATCAGAAGTGTCTGGATGCTGATGGTAACCACTTTGAGCACCTCTTGTAATTGCAGAAGTCAAATGTGACTTGTATTCATCTTTTGTTATCAGTATATACTGACTATTACAATTTTAATACAGTTTTTCTTAAAATGTGTATACATTTGTTTGGCACCCTGTGTGTATATATAATACACTATTTTAATATGTACATATTTGTATATATAGTACATATATAATTTAAATGTATATGTATAAATATAAACGTGTATTTTTAGTAACCTGCAGTGATGACTTGAATGAATTAAAACAAAAAACACCAGCAATATTTTACCTAAGAAATTACTTTAACATATAATAGGCCTAACACAATATACTACCCAGTGTTTCTAAAACCTAGCTGATTATCAGAGTCATCAAGCATTTTAGAACTATACGTTCCTAAGTCAAGCCTAAGACCTTTTGATTCTGAATCTGAGGTTGAAGCCCAGGAATCTGTACATTAAAAAACAATAACAAAACAAAGGAAATCACAAAACAACAACCCGATCACTGAAATTGTGGAACTGATGGCTTAAAAATATAAAAATGTCCAGCCTGACCCTGAAGGATAGCATTAGAACCAGGGTGTGTGTGGCAGATATTTGTACCCTGTGCCCCAACAGAAGTATCTTTACAGCCCGTAATAACATGAAACCAACTCCCTAAGTAATGGTTCTCTCCTCAGATGTGCCCTGATGTGCCAATATTCAAGTAAAGGCGTAATGTAATCAAAGAAACATATTTTTTTTTAAGCTGAGCCATCCTGCCCTCTGTTGGCAGTTCAGCGGCTGCTCAGCTCGGGCCGGGACTCAAACCGCTGTTTCTCAGAGCTCAAACTCTTGAGTGAGCTCTTAGCCAACTGAGCCACTCGGCTGGCCCCTAAAGAAACATATTCTTAAGTGTGAAATATCAACTTCTACTTCACCAAGAAAGTAACCCAAACTGGTTTCCTACTTCCCAAACATGCCAGGTGAGACCTCTCTAGTGATGGAGTCCTGCTTGTTACATATCTTCATGGAAGACTTTTTTTACATTGACAAAATCCCACAGTGATATTTGTTAACGTAATTTTCTTAAAATTTCACAAAAAAGAATACAGTGTTGGAGCCAAGGGGAGAGATTATAATCTGGGCTCCAACACTTACTAGCTGTGTGAGATTGTTCAAGTACGTCCACTTTTGGGGCTTTCAATTCTTCGTCTGTAAAATGGAATAACAGTGGCTAGCATTCAAGGTCATGCTAAGGATTAGAGAACATAAGATTTGTAAAGCACCTGCATTTTGTCAGTAATGAATGATGGTTGTTGCTGCTATTTTTATTCAAATAATTGGCCATGTCCCTATTGCATATACTATCAGCAGTGAGGCTGACTGTGAGAATGAAACCCATCTAGACCCACGGAGAAGAAAATCAAATTCTCTCCACTAGCTTTAGGATGGTACGTTACAATTCTTCCTCTGAGGGAAGAAGACACTCAATGGAACAATTATCATTAATCTTAGTATTTAACAAAATAGTCTTCAGATGAAGCTCGCATCACTGTTTAACATGTATGATAGGAATTAAATCCAGATAGTTGACACGAGTTCAATTTCTCAAATACATTTTCAGTCCAAATTGCTTTGATGAAATGGGACATTCATCACAAATGTAGCCTTTGTATACATCAAACCCACATGAAAAGGAGGCATGTTCCCAGTGTCCTTTCAATATGGAATCCAAGAAAATTAAACACCAACAATCAACTACTTGCTTTTCCTTTAGACTATTTTTATAGTGCTTTAAAATCTTCTAAAGTATCTTAATATGTCAAGTACCGGCATTATAAAATATTATACTGTCTTGACTCATTAGGTTTACATTAAAAACACTGAGTACTAATATCAGCTAATATTGAATTTTTATATAGAAATTCTTTATATGAATGAATTCCCAAAATGACTCTACAGAGTCAAATATTATTTTTTCCACTTCACAGATGAGGAAATTGAGGGTTGGAAATATTAAGTAACTGGCTCAATGTCATATGGTTTAGGGTTCAAACTCAGGTCTGGCTAACAGTCTAAGTCTTGGATATTCACCACTGGGCCATCCTGCTTCTCATAACCTCACAAGTTCTGCGGAATTCATATGTGGAAGATTTCCTTTCTTTTTTTTTTTAAACAGCATTTCATCTTTTATAGACCAGAAAGGATGGCTGTGGTTCTGGCAATGGCATGGAGATACAGGGAGGAGTAACCTGGGGGAAAGGAAGCAATTTAATTAAATTCACTTGGAATTTAAAAAACGAATACCCTCTGTACCACAGAAGAATTACTGTCTTCCGGGTGCCATAAAATATATGTCTCCATATCATGTTTATTTCTTGGCTCTGACTTTTTCTATAACCATCCTAAGAATTGAAAAACAAAACTGTGTTTTAAAGTTTCTATTTGGAGTGCTTGACAGAAAGCTGGTGGTCTTGGATGTGAGTATCAGACCTAGAAGAGAGGTTGCTTATTTTCTCTTCTTCTTTTTCAGTTGCCTCTCTCTCACTTCCTATGCTTATCGTCCATGTCTTGACTGTACTTCCTAGTTTCTCTAAGGACCACCAGGATGTCCTGGGTGGAGGCTGAGAAACCCACCTTACAACAGAGGAGACAAAAGATCACAGGGTAGACCTTGGAGTCACAGACACCAAGAAAAGAGGAGAAAAAAGGCAAGAGGGAGGTGGCAAGATTTATGGTGGAAAAGAACGACGAGACGAGAATGCTGTTGGCTGGAGTGGCTCCGAATGAAAGCTGGATGTCTAAATGCGTTCAGCTGTGAACTCTGAACTTGCACTACTGCTTTATAAAGTGTGGGCCCTTCACTGTGCTCTGTCGCCTTCCCAGCAAGAGGCTGAGGCTGAAACGAGTTCAATGAAGAAGTCCAACTTTTACTGGACTTGCTACAGCCTCAGGCCCAGGATGGAACATGAGCTGCCTGTAAGACTCAAAGATCCCCTTTGGGAAAAGCCAGAAGAAGCCAGAACATTGGAAAACATGTTCCCTGTTTAAAGAGGAGATGTTTAACCTTCCCATGTTTTATTCTTTCAAAGCTGTCCCTCCTTTCAGACTAAATTAAGAAGGGATAACATTGGCACGAGCTCCAGGAAAGAGGTGCTAACCTTCCCCTTAGCTAATAATCAAGGCGATAGTACTAGCGTTGGGCTATGGGTTCTTTCTTTTCTATGTTAAAACAATAAATATTTATTATGTCTTATGATTCTACGGGGCCGCTGGTAACTGTCAATAAGAGAAGGAAGGAAGATTAAAAGAAAAGAAGAATGTGCAGGAAGGAATAGCCTAGGTACCACTCCTGCAGCATACCTCACTCACTTGCCCCCAGAGACTCCCCGAGGAGCTAGGAGCACTGACTGAACACCATCACAGATTTATCCCAGCTCCCTCTTTCTGTGCCTACAGCGGGCTTTACTCACTCCGGTTGGAGGGAATGAAATCACAATAACTGTAAGTCATGGAAGAACTCAGAGTGAAGAAAAGACAAACTATTTCTGCTTCCCGATTCCCTGGACAGTCAAGCTGCTCTGGCAGTTTTCTGAAAGCGGCTTCCTGGCATTTCCGCAGCGAGTCTCATCATCCACTGTGTTTGCTCTCAGTCTGTCCTGTCCTGCAGTTGTTATTGTCATTATTACTTTCTGACCGCAGGTTTGCCTTCTAGGATGGCCCAAGGCAGGGCAGGAATAATCATCAGTGTTTGCCTCTAATGCCCTTTCGGCGACCTCTCTGCCGCTGCCTAACTGGGAACCTGGACACTCCTGCTGTCACAGAGGGATGTGGCCTTCAGTGAAGGTGCTCCGTGTTCTCGACCTGTCCCCACCACCAGGTGAGATGGCCCTGGACCGCCTACTTTACAGTCCTGCTAAGCAACCATCTAATTGTTTTAAACCTTTCACTTTAAGTCCCCAGATATTCGACTAAACAGACCAGAGCCACCTAAAGAATTGCTTTTGCCCACCTTTCTTCTGTCTTGATTGTCTCTGAGGAAGACCCATTTGTTTTCCTGACCCAGGGGGAAGAGTCCTGCTCCTAACACCACCCCATCCTTCCATCTGCTCCAGGTCTCTGAAGTACCTCATTTAGATATTGAAAGTCTCTTCTGGATCTTTTCCTTATGGAGGCAGTAATGGACCCAGCTCTCCTGGCTGAGCATAGTACATGGCACATAGTATGTATTCAATTAAGATATGTGCTCAATTTATTAAATGAGATACTAAGATATTAAAAAACATATACATGATCCTCCCCTCAAGCAGGGCAGCCCTATTACACAGTTCCAGGGAGCACCATTGTATTTTATTCCATGTGAATGGCACCCCTAAGAGTTGTACACTGGAATAATAGTATTGCCCTCAGATATCTTTTCTAAAAAAACAAAACAACAAAAAACAAACTGTCACAGGATTCCCACAATCTTTTTTTTTTTTTAACATGGCCCTATAAAGAATGAGTATCCTCTGAAAACCAGTTTTAAAAACCCAGAGTTTTTCAAAGTGGGAATTGGACATACTCTGAAAGTTTTACACCCAAATTGAAGAGAGAGAAAAATAAAATCCATGTACCGATAGCTTATCACTTTATTACAGCTCTAAACCTTTTCATCTTATAAGAAAGAAAAGATGTTTGGAGAAATAGCACAATATTTATAAAAAGTCTGTGTTGGTATATTGGTTTAAATAAAAAATGTTTTCCAAAACCAAATTATCCCAACAATAATCTAATATGTTTGAATTGGGAGTTCTTTGTCAAGACTGGATTCCTTGCCTAGATAAATCAAACAAATTCACTAAACCAAATCAGTAGCATTGCCGTTTCCAGAGCTTCAGGGATCATGAAAAAAATCTAGGTGTGTAACCACACAGGATCTTAGCCTAAGCCCTTTGCCAAAACATATAAATACTTCTAGACACTTCTTCCACATGTACAAGAAACCTACATAAATCTAACTTTCAGAGAATGCCTTCTTTACATGCATTCACCTGGCCATGCTTTGTAGGCTGAGTAATTCCATTTGATGGACAGAGACTAAACTGAGATTTTAATCAAATGAAAGTTTGGTATAAATAAATAAATAAATAAATAAATAAATAAATAAATAAATAAATAAATAAATGAGCATGGAAAGAATTTAAGGCTCCATACCTACTTTCCTATAGAAAAAATAATCTTCTTATTCTTGAGTGATATAACTACCTTGAGCTAAAGGCAGACCTTGTTTGAGCAGAGAAGCAAGTCTTCCAGCCAATCGTTTTTTTGTTTGTTTGTTTGTTTTTTAGCTGAGCCATCCTGCCACCTGTTGGCAGCTCAGCTCAGGCCGGGAATCAAACTGGCAACCCTGTTGCTCAGAGTTCACACCCTTGAGCGAGCTCTTAACCAATGTAGCCACTCGGCCAGCCCCCAGCCAATCGCTTTTTAACCTAGTGGGTAAGTTACACCAAAGATGCCGCTGAAAGTCAAAATGTTGTCCTTCAAGTGGATGCTGTTCCATATAACTCAGTCTTGAGGGCAACTATGGAGCTGCTCACATTCTAAATCAGTGACAGTTTAGGGAAGATCAGCTTCTCTCTCCTTTGCTAAAACTTTAGTGACTTTTTATTGCCTTCCTGATAAAGCTCAAAATCCTTAGTCTGAAAAAAATAAATGATTTCAGTGAATTTGTGTTTACGTCTCCAGCTTCATCTCTTGACAATTTCTCCACACCTAAGTGTGTGTGCGTGTGCACACACGCATGTACACACACACACACACACACACACACACACACACGCACACAATGTACTATAATCCCCAGCCATACCGAACTCTAGGCAATATTGGAAATGAATCTCTTGATCTCTACTCCACTGTTATGTCATTCTCGCTGATTGCAATAGCTTTTCTTTCCAAGTGCACCTGGCTAATTTCTGTCTCCTAGTTGAGACTCATCCTCAATGATGCCTCTTCTGGAAAGCCTTCCCCAACCCTCCAAATCTGGCTGAGTTATCTTCTTTGTGCCACCGCAGGGCTCTGTAATACCCACATCATAGCATGTATTATAATCCTTATTTGGTTATATTTCCTCCCGATAAGGTATAAATGCTTTGAGGGCAACAAACTCAAACCTGGCCCAGTGAAGAAGTTTATTAAACCAACACTAGATGGTACCTCATCCCTCTAACCATCCTTACAATTTCTTTTACTGCTGTCCACTTGAATACGTTAAAAAATAGTTGACATACATTAAATAAATGGAGAATAGTGCAGAGCATCACAATACATAAGATTTCGATTCATAGGATTTCTTGATTTCCTTTAGGTTTCTGCCTTGAGAATTAGAAAAAAACTGGAAAACCTGCTAAACGAATGCACAAAATTCAGTACAAATTGTATTCTGGTTATGGGAACATTCAGAAAGAGGCGTTGCGAATTTGGAAAGGTTGGATGGAAGTTCCCACATTTTGATGCAAGTAATGGACATAGAAGATGTCAATGAAGGGAAATAGATGCAGGATAGACAGAATGTAGACTGGAAGAAAAAGAAAATAAACAAATGAACAAAAACATCTGGTTTGACTTCCTTGCATAGAAATCTGTCCGAAGCAAAGAGTGGCTTGCTGAGAAATCCACTATACTAACAACCACCCTTGGGCGAGTCCTTACCCTCTGGCCTGGCGAGCCATCACGTCCTGGTGAACCAATGCCTCCTGGAATACCCTAGGGAGAGCAAGGACAGGAAAGGAGTCAGATTCATGGAAATGAGTTACTCTGTCACCCGGCTTCCTTGGAACAGATCAAGGCCTCCAAACAAACCTAATAGCAAACAGGCGAGGCCTTCTTGACTGAGAATTCAGAAGCCGGAAGTTATTCACAGGAAAGGAAGACCCCCTACCCGGGCTCACCCTGAGACCATCAGTAACCCTCAGAGGGGGCTTAAGGTAAGTGCATATAGACGACTAACCGTCTTTCACACAGAAACCACTTATGGCCAAGATTCCAGCAGACTTTAGAAGCTACTGTCTTTTTTCCCTTGGCAAAGCTCTAGAGCTGAGAGCAATAGACTAAAAAAACAGAAATAATACCTGTGGGCCAGGAAGGCCAGTCTCTCCTTTCTCTCCTTTTTCGCCTGGCATTCCCTGAATATCCAAAAGCACATGGGGTTAAGTTCACATAGAGCATTTCTTAGCCTGTTTCTCTGCAAATGGTTCTAACGTTTTCAACATTAAATAACTTTCACACTAACATCCAAATACAGCATATTTCACTTCTCACATATGCTACACCACTTAAGCAAGCATTCCTATAGAGCTGAATGTTTATATATCAGAATAGTATAAACACCGAATATAGTCAGATATGGCTAAGCCCATACTGTAACATTTCAATATTATTTACAGTTTCGATTTTTAAAACTATTATCCATATAGATTTTGTTTTGCTTTGGCTAGAAATCTATAAGAATGGATAAACAAACATAGAAACTGGCAGGTAGCAAGACCTCAACAAATGCTTATTTTTAGTAGTGGTAATGGTACAAATTGGCAGGTTAATGCTTTCTAAAATGTGAAAATAACTCTGGAAAAGAAAACTTCTTAGCTAGGGAGATATATCATCTGTACAGATTGCTAAAAAATGGCTCAAAAGGACCTGTTTGCTTCAAATATTTATGACAGAGATTGGTTTTATTTTATAAATCTAGGTCTCTATGGTAAGATTAATGAAAATCGGTGACTGGAGTTAAATTTGTTTTCAATGGTACACACAGCTTTTACAAAGAAATGAAGATTGTAAAAAGCACACCGTTTATAACCGAAAACTCATGCTAAGTGCACTGCACTTTGATGCCCATTGATATAAAGATTATAAATAAAAGGCTTTCATGACTCTATAGCCACAATCGCTACAAATACATAATGAATAACTTAAATTTGTATAACATTTGTTACTTTCTAGATTTTATCACATCCATTAAGGACTTAGTCCAACAAGAAAAAGGGCAATACATGTCAAGCACTGTTTTTCTTTTTTCTATAGACAAATTGCTTGTGGATATACCTATTCCCTAGGCCTGTATGTGTTTGTTAAAGACCCCATCATTGACAAAAACATTGGCTTAGGAATGAACTCTCTATCTTTACTTTTATTTCTCAGTTCTTATGTGTAGGGTTTGATAGAGGATGAGGCTCATTAATAAGGCACAGAAGACAGAAGAAGTTCATTCTTTATAACTCATGGAGAAGTGACAACGATAAAACCCATCTGAAAGTTTACACCAACTCACAGGCATTCCTTGAATGGACAGACCGCTTGGTCCTTGGGGTCCAGGGGGACCCTGAGGTCCTGGAGGGCCTGTTTCACCCCGGGGGCCTTCTGGTCCCTGGAAGGCAAGAGAGGAAAATCATCCCATAGGTAAGTTAGACCCTCTGGTACCCAGAAGACATTTCGGTTTAGGGCACTTATAGTGTATCTCCTTAAATAATTTTTCCTAAGACATGAAACACTCATAGGATAACAAGACACCAAACCTCAGATGATTCACCTCCCAGGCAAAAATGTCATCAGTAAACCAAAAAAGTAAACACACAGGGGTTGTTGCAACTTTATATTCATCTCTTCCATAAATAAGAACATTATGCCAATTACGTGAGTTACTAGACCTCCCACACTCCATCACAAATCCAAAAGATATAACTGCTGTGAGACCACCCTCCTGGTTTGTGAAGGTTCACACCACACAGCTGAATTACATCCTCTCCACCTTCACGACTGCCAGCTACCTACCTCAAGGGCATTCCCCTCCATTTATTGAAGGCTTTGCACCAACCATCCATTTCCTTCCTCGGGATCCGGCCATCACACTGTGCCTCTTCAGTGTCCACAGAAGGACCTGCCCTCACCTCAACATCGTTTAATTTCCTTTCTTCTCAGGCTCAGACATTCCTTTCACTTTAGCAACTCTTACTCCTATAGTCTGGAACTTGTTGTGGTTTGGCTAAAACCACACATCTCGGTAATCTTAGACCCAGGAAACCTACTTATTCTCAGCCTTGTCTTCTTCTCACTTTTCTCATTCGGTGACTCCAACAAAAGCTATTTTTTTTTCTTTTTTTAAATAAATTAAGACTTCTGGCACTTGGATATCATCTTAAATGAGATTGATGAATTCATTATTTGAGACAAACAATATGGAAGAAAAAGCAAAACGGTGTAAAGTGGGGGTAAATAATGTGTGTAGCCTGAGACATGGTAAGTGTTAAGTGTAGGGGGATAACCATGTGGAAATGTCTAGTTGTTCAAGGAATGAATTCTGGAGTGGCTGAAGTCTTGTTTGTGGGTGAGGTTATTAAGGAGATTACTGATAGAGTGAAAGAGGAAATAGATAGAGATAAGATGACAATCATGTAGAAAGGAAAGGAAGAGAAGCCTGGGAAATAATCCAAAATGAAAAAGCCTAAGAATTAGGAAGAAAATGAAAATGGAGTGGGGGAGGGGCATAGGAAAGTCCAAAAGGTTACAGTCACCAGATAAGGAAGACACTCGCTCTGGAAACATTAGGGCTTGCTGGCAAGACGCAGAGGAACCAGACCTCTTATACAGAGTCTGGGAGAGAGGATATTGGGACAACTACCTTGAAAAGCAACCTGGGGTTTCTTCATGAAGTTGAAGATGCACCTTCCTCATCTTCCAACAAATCTAAGGGCTGTTGCAAGACCACTCATTCATGCTTGCAGAGACATATGAAGGATGTTCACTGTACTAATACTGTAGTAGGGAAATGCTCCGCAGTAATGGATCCATAAATTGTCATTTATATAATGGAGTATCTTACAGCAGGTACAATGAATAAAGTAAACAATGTGCGCTAACTTTGATAAAGCTCAAAGGCATACTTTAGGGTGAAAAAAAGCAAGCTGCACACAGTTGAAAATGACTGCTCTCCTATCTTGCTTCCTTGTTTCCAATTTTATTTAAAAAAAAAAAAAGAAAGAAACCTAGTAATGTTCTCTTTTCGAAGAACAAATACTCTGTAAATTTAATAAGTAAGCATATTGAGACAGTAAATCAAGCAAGATGGATGAAGAGATCAAGGGGAACAACACAATGAAAATGAAACAGGGAGTCGAATTATAAAGGGCCTCCAGTCCCATGCCGAGGAGGGGGAATTGTATTCTCAAGGCAAAAAGCATATATATGAGTGCAGGTTTTAAGAGTATGATATGACCCAGCATAACTTTACAGGAATGACTCTGGGGGCAGATGTGAAGAATTAATAAAAAAAATCAAGCCACTGAAGGCAGGAGACCAGTTACAAGAGTTGCCAGGAGCCAGACAGAAGTTGGAGAAGGCTGAACTCAGTGGCTGGGCTCATGCCATCCCTTAAGGCTCCTTGTGTAAAACAGAAAAACGGATGCCTTGACTTGGCTTGGCATGGCTTGGTCCTCTTGGTTGGTGCCTTTGTACAGTGTACAACCTGAACCACCACATCTGGTGGCCTTGGGCAGTGAGCTGTGTGTTTCATTATATGTTGTAGAAAGAAAGAAGGAGGAATATACAACCTGAGGAATTACCTGCGATTCAGTGTTCCCCCAAAGACGCATTTTTTTGTTGTTGTAAATAAAGGAAGAAAAGAATGTAGAAGAGGGAGAACTACCTTGGAGACTAAACCATTCCTGACCCACAAACCGTTCTTTTCACTGTTATTAAATATTTTTTTGATGAAAAAATACAAGTCCTTAAGGGGAAAGTCTTAGACACAATGTTCATAAAATGTAAACATCTCTATGTTGCATAAGTTAAATAGTGGGCCAGTTGGGTGGCGCAGTTGGTTAGAGTGCGAGCTCTGAGCAACAGGGTTGCTGGTTCGACTCATACATGGGCCAGTGAGCTGCGCCCGAGCTAAGCTGCTGCTGAACTGCTAACGGGCGGCCGAATGGCTCAGCTGGTGAGAGCACATGCTCTTAACAACAAGGTGGTCGGTTTGACTCCCACATAGGATGGTGGGCTGCGCCACCCTGCCTTCCTCCCCCCCGCCCCACAACTAGATTGAAAGCGGCGACTGGACGTGGAGCTGAGCTTGCACCCTCCACAACTAAGATTGAAGGACAACAACTTGACTTGGAGCTGATGGGTCCTGGAAAAACACAATGTTCCCCTTCCC
>NW_017731415.1:119147-128094 GCF_001890085.2 Hipposideros armiger
GAGAGAGAGAGAGAGAGAGAGAGAGAGAGAGTTACCTTTGGACCCTCTTCACCTCGCTGGCCCTTTGGTCCTCTGAGTCCTGGACCACCCTGGCAAACAGATGTTAAGTATTAGCACAAAGACACATCTTAAAGCAGTAAATTTCATTCATTGTCTTTAATAGTATGGATTATGTAATTCTTATTTTGTATAAAGGCCAAAACGTTTTGTAATGATATATGTTCATCTTGATCCTTAACTGGAAATTTACCACCCAGATCCAGCTCTCTCTGCCAAGGATTTCATAGTTTGAACAAACTTTCTATGCCAAATCCTTTTAAGTTTTTTTTAAAAATTATAGGATTTTTTTTTAATTTAGTGATATAAGACTATAGCTACTAATGGATATAAATAATAAAACATACCACTATTCTAAAATTATATGTCTTATCCCACAACTTTGAGATTAAATGATTTAATTAAATTGTAAAAGCACATGAAAATAGTAACAGTTTAATTTTCTTTATGACACCATAGAAAGCTAATTAGGTTAGTCTTTCTGTAACTTCAGTTATTTGCATATCCCCTCAAGGTTTTTGCCATATTTATGTACCACCTCCACTATCATTTAATGCATTTTTCTTCATATAGATACATGTACTAACATAATAAATACATGTATATGTATTCTTTGTAAAAATACATTCCTTGTATATATGAGTGTAAATATACATGTGCATATATAATCTTTGGATATTTTAATTGACTTACTATTTCACTTAAATCAATTTTTAAAGCAAAACCACTACAGTAAATGGAAAAAAAGTATTACTTGCTAAAAATAGATGGTAACCTTAGAGATATACAGTAATATCTTGGTTTGCGAGCATAATTTGTTCTGGAAACAAACTACTCGTATTGCAAGATATCGCTCGTTTACCACATTAAAACGTATTAGAAATGTTGGCTCGTCTTGCGGAACACTTGCAAACCACGTTATTCGCAATCCAAGGTTTTACTGCACTATAAATGTTAGTAAATTTAGCTAAATTTTTGCTCTCATTGGAGTTTTTGAGCCACAGGCTCACTCTTTGTTAGAAAGGGAGGTCAACAAGAATTAGAATGGTCATATAGGCACCAGAATGAGAACATCACTTTCACCTGAGCAGAAGGATAAAAAGACCATTGAAAATGCAACTGCTTTCTCACTATGTGATTCCAATTGATTTCCTGCTATGTTCACGACTATTGAAAATCAATTTGTGTACCATCAGCTTGCATCAGTTGGGAAAGATCAGATGATCTTTACGGTTTCTTTCTGCTTGTTTTTTAACCATATTAATTCACTCCCTTCTCCAATATCGGTTGGTGGCTTATCTTCCAGGCTTTTAAAATACAATTATAAAATTGCATTTTATGCATGTGCATATATGTACCTATAGAAAATACTATCTAGAGTATTTTTGTGGCATTATATGATGTATGTAGGTTGCATATGTGACATCACACTTTTTATATAGCTCTGAGTTTTTTTCCATGACATATGGATCTAACAGTCAGCGGTTCTCAACCTATGGGTCGCGACCCCTTTGGGGGTGGAACGACCCTTTCACAGGGGTTGCCTAAGACCATCAGAAAACAAAAAGATATTTACATTATGATTCATAACGGTAGCAAAATTACAGTTATAGAGTAGCAACGAAAATAAAATTATGGTTGGGGGTCACCACAACATGAGGAACTGTATTAAGGGGTCGCAGCATTTGGAAGGTTGAAAACCGCTGATTCTTAGTGAGTAGCATAGTATCTGAATCATGGAAACATAAAAGTTTGTTTACCCATTCTTCCACCACTAGGAATGTAGGGGGTTTCCCCACAATTTTTTGCTGTTTAGACAATACTGCAATTAATAACCTTAAACATCCTTAAGTATAAACATTAATATTTAAGTGCAAATGTTAACATGTAAGATAGCAACAAGTAGGACTATAAATGAAATTTGATAGATATGCAGATACACTGTCAAATTACGCTCCAGAAAAGCTTTGTCAGTTTATTCATCTGCCAAGCATTTAAGAGGGTCCCTGTCAGCCTTAGTCAATACCTGATATTGTCAAACTATGCTTTTACCAACCTGATTGGTAAAATTAATACCTGACTCTTCTTTTCATTTTCATTGCCTTTAAAATTACCATGATTGAGCATCTTTTCATAATGTGTGTCCATTTCCATTTTATCTCAAGGCAACTACTTATTTTACTCAGTTTTTGATGGGGTTTCATGCATATATTTTTCTCTTTAATTTACAGAAATTCTTTATGTACTTGTACATCTTTGGCTGTTACAGATGATGCAAATATTTTCCCCCGGTGTGGCAGACACTGTTGGTTGACTACCAAAGTGTCTTTCCTGACTCCTTTCTCCATTTTACTTCTCCTACTATAAAGGCTTGACAAGACAGAGATTTGCTTTCCCAGCCTCCTCTGCAGCTAGGAGTGGGCATGTTAGCCAGTTTGAGCCATTTTGATCAAGAAGCAATAAGCCAAAGAAAAGCAAATTGGGAAGCTGGGACAATCTTGGCCCTTTATAAAGTTGTTGAGCAGCCCCGTTTCCCTTGGGGCCATCCCCCTCTAAATCATTTGTTGAGCAAACAGTGAACGTCCAAATGTCCTAGTTGGTTATTATACCACTGTGTTAGTCAAATTTTCTGTTTCTTGCAGCAAGCCCAGTGCATCCCAAATAACATACCCAGTTTGGCACAACTCTTTAATTTTTTTGCACATTTTAAATGATTTGACTCATAGATATTCATGCCAGAGGCGCCATGTCTAAGAGCCAGAGACCGTTTTACATTTTTAACTTATTTTCCATCTTATCCCTAACCCTCATGACTGAGCACATGACAAAAATTTAACATTTTTGTGGATGTAAAATTCCATTCTTTTAATAAGAAAGGGTTGGTCCAGGCAAAGGGAATATAGTTCCTTCGCTCCTATCTCCCTACAGCTCTTCTCTAGTTTTGTTGGCACGTAAGAATATCATGCAAATTGTTGAATGAAAAGATAATCTCAACTATGTTAATCATCAGTCAGGGTTTATGACCTACTGTTTGGGGTACTACTGCTTTGTAAATAGTTTATTATACTTTAAGTATCTAAAATTGTCAATAGCTTTCCTCAGGTTTACATGTTCTTTCCCAACAATTCAGAGCTCACCCTTCTTTTTCACTCCTTTGCTGCTTTTTGCTCCTTACAAAGTCTGACTCTTAGGTCATATGTAAATGTTTTATAACTTGCTCCAGCAGTACTGCAAATTTAAAAAACCTGAAATCCCTCCAGCAAAAAAAAGCTTATTAATGTTGTTTAAAATAAAACAAACATTATTGTAATTAAGAGCTGCATCCTTAAGTACCAGGAATGAAGAAGAAATAAGAAACCAGATCAACCCAGGCATGTGTACTGAGACTGCCCTGGGAGCAGATGGGGAAGATGGTTGAGGTTTGCTGCAAAGCTTGTATTTCATAGGCCACACAAGGCAACGAAATGTGAACGTGGGCCGATGATAGGTGGGGGAAGGGTAGAATATGAAACATTCATTAAACTTGAAGAACTTAAAGGGCTGCACTCTGAATAAGCTAGAAAAAAAATATGACCCACTAGCAGGTAGATAACCAAGATGCTGTTTTCACGTTAGCTATGGGAGGGGTAGGAAATGTCTCCTCTAAGAAATATTACCCAGGTGCTGATTCTCATACAATCCAGAGACTAGAATTCACACTGCTTGTGAGGATCAAACAAAACTCCCAAGTTGATCCTTTAAGGCAGTTTTCCTGTGATTATATACTCAGAAGCTTAGCAGAGGCAGGCACAGATAGTCTCTGGAGGAATATAGTTCAAAAACAGGTTCAAAATATTCCCAGAGATAATTTCAAGTAATATTAATATGAACTCAAATATACGCCAAAAAGAAATATCACACAATATACATGGAAACAAGATAACGTGAGTAAAATCAGCAGAAACAAACAGCAGAATCAGAACCACATACACTGCAGATATTGAAATTATCACATTATCAGATAAAAAATATAAACTATATTTAACATATGTAAAGAAAAAATAGTTTTGAAAGTGTTACAAAAGAAGAAGAGACTATACAAATAGTCAGGAGGTTTGAAAGGAACCAGATATAACTTCTAGATACGCTGAACATAATATCAAAATCATAAACACAATGGATAGGTTAAATGGCATATTAAACATAGCTAAAAACAGAGTATACCAGGAGGCAACATTGAAGAAATTACACAAAATGAAGCCTGGAGACACAAATAAAAAATAAATAGGAGACGTTAAGAGACATGAGAGTAAAATGAGAAGTTATAAAGTAAACTCTAGTTAGAGTTTCAGAAAACCATAATAGAGATGATAGAAGAGAGGCAATATTCAAAGAGATACTGAGAAAACTCCAAATTTAGTGAGAACAGTGGTATTCAAATTCATGAAGTCCCAAATTTCCCCAAATGGTAAAACAACAATTATCAAAAATCCACACCAAAAGACAAAGGGATCTTGAAAGCAACCAGGGAGAAAAAGATTTCTCACAGGATGACAATTAATTCGGCTGACAGATGACTTTCAATAGCAATAATGGAAGGTGTGAAACAGTGTAACAGTATCTACAAAGTGCTCAGAGATAATGATTTATAAGCTAGCACTGTACTCCCAGTTGTATTAGTTTGGAACGTAGTCTGAATGCTTTAGTCAAGGTCAATACTAAAACTTTTAAGCAAGATAGGAGGTTTATTGTTTTCTTATAGTAAAATCTGAGTTGATAACTGGTCCAGTGTAGTAGAGTAGCTTTACCATGTAAGGCAATGTGAGATCCTGATTGCTTCCATCTTATTACTATAATATGCCCTAGAACATTGCTTATCACCATGAACTCACTACCACAGGTTCCCATTCTAGTCTGTTGAGAAGGGTGAGAACAGTTAAGGAGAGCATTTGGTTTTCATTTAAGAACTACATCCAGAGTGACTACACATACGTTTTCTCTCATTGGTCATAAGATCATACCTACATGCATAGATGTTAAGAAACCAAGCCCCAGGTGGCCATTTGGTTCAGTTGGTTAGAGCGCAGTGTTCATAACACCAAGGTTGCCGGTTCGATGCCCACATGGGCCACTGTGAGCTGCGCCCTCCACAACTAGATTCAAGACAATGACTGGACTTAAAGCTGATGGGTAATGTTAAAAAAAAAAAAAAAGAAAGAAAGAAAGAAATCAAGCCCCTAGCTGAATGGCCATGTGCTTGGTTCTACTATTAAAAAGAAGCAGTGCCAGTGAATATGGGGGGCAATCAGCAATCTCTGTAACAATCATCAAAACTATCATTTGATAACATGGGAAATAAAAGCATTTTCAGAGGAACAAAAACTGAAAATTTACTACCAGTAGACTCCCATTAGAGGAATATCCAAAGAGTATACTGTAGAAAAAATAAAAACGATACCAGAGAACATTGTAAGCAAAGAAAGAGCAGATAGATAGGCAGTCTTAACACAGTAATTTATAACAAGAAATAAAAATAAGACGTCTAATATCTGATTATTAAAAAAATATATAAAATACTGAGTAGCAACAGCAGGTAAATTATAAAAAGAATGATCCAAAAAAAAAAAAAACCCAAAAGTTCCAAGAATATCATGTTGGCTAAAAGAAGGGTAGAAATTTTTATTCTTTTTATTTTTTCAATACAATTATGTCTGGTAAAATTTCTAGGTTAATTATTAAAAGAACATATATAGAGAGTGTAATTTTCAAATTAGTGGAGGGGAAAAGAATAAGAAAGAGAATAAAAGCAAAAAGCCAAAAACGGCAAATAAAGAAAACCTCAATCAACAAAGAAAGCCATATACAGAAGGTGCCAAAAAATGTATACACATTTTAAGAATGAAAAACTATTAAAACTGTAATATATACCGATAACAAAAGATGAATACAAGTCACGTTAGACTTTTGCAATTATAAGAGATGCTCAAAGTGGTTACCATCAGTGTCCAGACACTTCTGATTACGGCGAACTACTGCTTGAGCAACATTGACCAAAGTGTCTACCTGTATACATTTTTTGGCACCCCCACTACATATATATATTGGGACAAATAAAAGGAACAATTAATGTGATTGATATAGGAATATAAATGTGTTAAACAGATTAATTATCACAAACAACAGAATGGACTAAACTCTAAAAGGAAAAGATTATAAAACCAGATTTAAAAGAAGTCTAGGCATATGCTATTGAGAGACACATCTAAAATACAAAGACACGGAAAGGTTAACATTAAAAGGATGAAGAAAATATATACCAGGAAAATAATCAAAAAGAGAAATGTTGACATAGCAAGTCACTAGGAAGATAATTGTTCTAAACTTTTGGAGGTATTTATAACACAGTCTGTATATAATGGAGAATTAGAAACAGAATTTGACAAATTGACAAATGGAATAGATTTTAAATATCTATCTCAGTAACCAAAAGATAAAGAATTAATGAAGATAAAGAAGATTCTAACATAATTTACGATTTGATTTACTGGGTGCTTATATTTAAAATTCTAAACACCACCATTAGAGAAGACACATTCTTCTAAAGCCTACATGGAAAAATCTGTAACACTTGAGAAAATGCCACAAAGCAAATGTCAAAGAATCAACAAATGTCAAAGAATTGGTACTATACAGACTATCTTCCATGATAAAGTGCAATAAAATCAGTACGCCAACAAGAAAAAGACAAAAATTGCACATATGATTCAAAACATAAAAAGACACTTCTAAATAAGTCATGGACAAAAGAAAAAATAAAGAAAAATACAAAAGACAACAGCTCACAGGAATACTAAATTTGACTACGTTAGAACTAAAATTTCTAGACAATATAAATTCCTATAAACAACAACAAGCAATCCATAGGCCAGGAAAAGATATTTGTGAATCGTATCATTAATGAAGGAACAGTGTCCAAAATACATAAAACCACATACAAACCAATGAGAAAAAACCTGCACAAAAAAACCCCAAACACCAGCAAAATTTATAAACAGGTATTTATATATGAGAAAAAACCCAAATGGCCCAGAGACAAATCTCACTAGCAGGGAAGGAATGTCCTATGTAAAAGAACAATGGGCCGTCCGCTGTTCCCCTTCTTCAATTCCCCAATAAAAAAAAATCCTAAAAAAAATAAAAAAGAACAACGACACAGGGTTTTACAATCACCAGATAAGGAAGACACTCGTGTCTGAAATCACCAGGGCTTGCTGGCGAGACGGCAGGGGAACCAGACCTCTTATACAGAGTCTGGGGGAGAGGATAGTGAGATAACCACCTTGAAAAGCAACCTGGGGTTTCTTCGTGAAGTTGAAGATGCACCTTCCTCATCTTCCAACAAATCTAATTCTAAGGGCTATTGAGAGACCACCTGCTCATGCTTGCAAAGAGACATACGAAGGATGTTCACTGTACTAATACTGTAGTAGGGAAATGCTCCGCAGTAATGGATCCATAAATTGTCATTTATATAATGGAGTATCTTACAGCAGATACAATGAATAAACTAAACAACGTGCGTTAACTTTGATAAAGCTCAAAGGCATACTTTAGGGTGAAAAAAAGCAAGCTGTGCACAGTTAAAAATAACTGCTTTCAATTCCCAGATTAAGCTTAAGATAACTCCTTACATTTGACTCAAGTTTTATAATACACAGAATACTTATATACTTACTATCCTGTGTATTTCTCACAAGGCCAGTGAAAGAGGTGGGTGCTATTTTATATATGAGAAAATGGAGGTTCACACTGGTTCAGGGACCTCCTAGTCTTATGATTTAAATTCAATGCTTTTACCATTGCTCCACACTTGTTTCTTTGGGATAAAGAGTCTTTTGTTTAAAAAAAAAAAAAGTATTTGGGTACTACATCCATAGCTTGAAAGCATGTTGTATGTGCCAAAGATAAAGGAGAAACTGCTGGGATATATTTCAGATGCATTCAGCAAGTTCTCTTTCTTTTTGTTCAGTTCAGGAAATGTGGTGCCCAAGTGAAGGAAAATTCTGTTGGTGGTGGTGCCAACCTGGAGTGAACTCTCGAGCCTCGAGCCAGCTGTCGGCGTGGGCTATCTCCTGCACTCACGCTGACTGGGCCCCGCCGCCTCTGGCAAGCCAGCGTGCAAGGACTGCTCAGGCATCAGGATATCCCTCCTGCAAGGTCTGGGCTTCTTATTTGCTTCTGCATCTGATCCCTGTTTTCTGTGTCTTTCTGCCTTGATACATTTGCCATTTTCTAACCACAGACCAGCTATACATACATATATACATGCATATAAATATATGTTACATATGTAATACTTACCTTAAAGAAACACTGACAATCCCAGTTTAGCAGGTTAGATATAAAATGAACATTTAAACATATTACAAAAGATTTATCATGGTAAATTCAAAGACTAGAGTAGTGCAGTTATACATGTTTTATATTTTACAAAAATGCTTTCTTTCTCTCTCTCCTTTCCTCCTTTCTTTCTTCCTCCTCCCCTCTCCCCTCCATTCCTCCTTCCATTCATCCCCCATTCTTTTATGTAGGAAATTTTCAGTCAGTGGTGGAGAATCTCATTCTCAGATGAGCTACTTTTCCCTGGTAAATTTGAAATCTTTTCTTCACATA
The DNA here is from genome assembly GCF_001890085.2 of Hipposideros armiger. Lineage (NCBI taxonomy): Eukaryota > Metazoa > Chordata > Mammalia > Chiroptera > Hipposideridae > Hipposideros > Hipposideros armiger. Next base: position 127,857 of record NW_017731415.1, read on the forward strand.
TAAATTTTGATACAGAATGGGCAAAGGGAGGTAGAAGCAGAAGGCCAATGTTTGAAACGCTGACACTGAGAATAAATCACAAGACTTTAAAGGGAAGAGTTTGAATATACACAATATGAGAGACAGTCTGGCATAGGGGTTAAGAGCATCGTCTATTGGAGCCATGGAGACCCAGATATGAAGAGCAGCTCCTCCAAGCTGTGTCCTCTAGGCAAGTTACTTACCATCTCTGTGCTTC
>NW_017731415.1:129320-136588 GCF_001890085.2 Hipposideros armiger
CCCCCTGGCTAACATAGCTGGCCTGGTAACTGGCCAGCTAGAGTGAAATACAAATTTGAGTATCCTGAATGGTTCCCAAAGTAAGGCTAACAGCAGATCCCCCATGATCAGAGACTCAGGAATAGTTTCGCCATTGTTGTTAACTGTGTCTCCATCCATCTTCCTACCATGGAATTTATACATCTTCAGTGATAATAATGAAAGGAGAAGCTCTGAGAAGGCCTGGGTGCTTCCTGGGAGGAGTGGTGATCACATTTTGCTTGATACACATAGGATTCTGAGCATTTTCCCTTTCAATTTCCAATCTACCTGTGCTTAAGCATGACATCAGTGTCTACTTGGAAGCTTATTTTGGTGAAAAAAGAATACGTTATTTCCTTCTCAGACACAGCCTCCATGAATTTACTGCCTGCAATAGATAATGGGATAATCTGGAATAAGGTCTTAAAAAGACAAACCTCTTAGACCTTACGATGGCTTCTCCATGCCCATTCTCCATGTTTAATTCCTAAGACTTGATTACTGTCCAGCCATGACAGCATACTCATTTCAGCCCACTGGCCCTAAGGATCCTAAGATGGGAATCTGCTTTTATATATGCAGGTATACTCTGAATTACAGGTGGTATTAATAATGAAACAAGTTTGGTTTTTCTAGTAGCATCGCATGACTACAATTCCAAAACTGTGTACCAAGATGCCCTGGGACACTATAATAAACTCATAGGGCACTGTGAATATTTTCAAAACTCAAGAGAAACAGTAATATTCAGCACCCATTGGACTTTGTCTGAACACCTAGCTCAAGGTACTTCATAGTTCCAAAATTAGATTTTGAAACACTTTTTTTTTACGATGTCACATATTTGCAAATCTGGTTTTTGGGCAGTTGCTACGACGGAAAGTAAGTACCATGAGAAAAATCATGTGGAAAAAAAAGTGGGGTGGATATGTCCAATCAGATTCCAAGATATAAGAAACTGTACACTCCCAATCGGTACATGCATTCCATTAAGTCATTGTAGTCATTTAAGAATAAAATAAATATATAATTTTTTCTTTCAACGTATGTGGGGTTTTTTTTTGTTTTTTTTCAGATGGCTACCAAAGTGTTGGGACATAAACACGTAGTAAGGCGTGTGGACCTAATTACTAGAGAGATAGAATTGTTAGGTATTTCTTTTGGCTTAGGGATGCCATAACCAATTATTCTAACACTAAAGGATCCATGAACCAGGAAATCTGGTAACATCTGGACTATGTGTAAATAAGCAGCAGGGGAGCTGGGCAGTTCCCATCATGTGCCATTGTGTCCTGCTGATCTCAGACATGCCTCCTTCTTAACTTCTTTTTAATTTTCATTATTATCACAATGAATTATCTCTGATATGAGTTTCGTAAAATAGCATTTCATTTTCAGAGAAAATTAGCTATTGCTTTAGAAAATTTCAATGAAGAAGAGACCAAATAATGAATGAAGGTTTCTTACCAGGCCTGGTAATTCACAGCATTTGTCTTTATTGGCCCATGATGTGGAACAAACAATATCAAACATCTGTAACTGGAACTGCAATTTAAAATGAAAATTGTCATTCAACGAAAGATAGATACACCGTGGTGATAACAATAATTATTTCATATGTCGAGTTGGACAATTAAGTTTGCGAACTTTTCCCCTGTGTAAGTTCGTGAACTTAATTGTGCAACCTTTTGTATATCACATAATAGAACACCAATACATTTATAATATCACATTACAAAAATTCATTAAAAAAATGAATTAAAAAGTCATTCCAACAATGTCAAACTAATTTTGTTTCTCGAGCACACATGATCTAAGATTTTGTCTATTGTTATTACATCCACCATTCAACCTCTTATTTATCACAACTTCCCCCTCCCATCTCTATCTAAAGAAGTTTAGTGCCTTTGTTGAAACTTTTCCCTGTACTGCCCATCACAGTTACTCCAAGTGCCTCTGTAATCCCACAACACTCTGTATGTATCTTTTATAGCACATCTCCCACCATACAATGCAATTATTTGTATTTTCTCCTCCTTAGATTATGAGCTCTTCAAAGGACAGAGAACCACCTTTATGTCCCCTATCACAACATGCGGCCTATAGTAGCTATTCATGAAGACTTGTTGAATTAATTCTGATTTTAATCATTCAGTTATACGTTTGGCAAATTTTTCTTTAATGCATAATGCAAGCCAGATCCTATGTAGACCTTTAAGACATGAAAAACCAGAGTACCAGATACAAAAACCAGAGCACCAAGTATTCCGCTCTCAAAGAATTTCCAGGGAGTGAGAGGCAGGCACACAACTACTGTTTACAACATGGTAAGTGTCATGACAGAGTCACATATGGTTTTGTGAGAACCTGGGTTAAATGTATTTTTACTTAAGCCATTGATCATGCCATAAATATTTAGACAGCCTTGTTCTACTCATGTAGGTCGGCAATAACTCAATGTGTATTTTGAAATATACAAAAACATTATTATAATGTCTTTAAGGGCTAACACTAGCTTCATGACCCAACCATTTTTCATGTTATGTTTCTTTGGATATTATTTTCAAATATGAAAAGCGTCATCGGTACAGAACTGGGAGAAGGAAGAAGTGCTTTTCATTTTAAATCTTCAACCTTCCTTCAATAAGCAAGTGTTTTCAGCAAAAGCTGGAAACTCTCGGTGTCTTGTTTTTCTCCCAAGGAATGCTGTTCATCCCTGTCAAGGATCCCCTGGATGACAATGAGAATGCCCAAGCAGATGGGACTACTGACATAGGTCACCAACAATGCACGCAGCATCACAATAGAGCCGGCCCTGTCTGACAGTAAAGAGAAGAAGTCAGGTTTTCTCTCATTACACCCAAGAGGAACTGGGCCTTGCTGCAAACATCCTTCCCCAAGTGAGTTTTGCAAGATTAATAAAATAAACCTCAAATTTTGAAAGTAAATCCATGAATCAAATTATCATGTTTTCTTGTTTCCATATACAATGACTGTGTTGTTTGAAGAAATATAAGCATGGCTCACTGCTCTTTTGTTTTTCCAGATTAAAAAAAAAAATCCAAAAGGGTATGATATCCAAGTCTGTGCAGGGCAACCATACAACAAAATTATGATCATTAAAAAATTAGGTTTTTAAAATTAGAACATTTTTTAAAAACATGGCTGGTGATGTCTGTGAACAACAAGAGTAACACAAATATTTCAAGGAACACGGCAGTGAGGAGACTATTGAGCTAGACTGTCTGGGTGTGATCCTTGAATCTTCCCCTCTCAAGCGAAGTCATTTTGAACAAATTACATAAGATGTGGGAGTCTCAAGTTTCTCCACCTGTGAAATGAGTATAATAATACTAGCTACGCATTAACTTAATATTAGTAGCTGTAACAATACAATGAGTTAACAGGGGATTCTTTAGAATGGTGCCTGGAATATAATTATTACAAACAATAAATATTATTTTAATGTAACATGTACAGCCCTTCCATGATTGAATTCTTTAAGGTTCAGGAATACATACTACAAAGGCCAAAAGAGTAGAATCAAAGTGAAAGCAATACAGTATTGAAGGAAGAAATGCAGCAGTAGCATGTTTCTCTAATACTCATATCTCTTTAATGTTTTGATTGAGAAAAATTTTAGCAAACATTTAGTGAAAACCTACTATGTGCCAGGCAGGATCCTAAGGCTTTTGCCTCTATCATCTAATCCTTAGATCACCATGATGAGGCATGATAATTGTAATGTCAACCCCAGTCCCTATGTCAGGACTTGGGACGAAACAGCCTAAGTAATTTAAGCACATGCTGACAGTTGAGTTCAGGTTGGGATTTGAACAGTACACCTCATTTTCTTGTGGTTCATTTTGCAGTGAATGGATCTTTAGTCTACTGTTTAAAATGAAGGCACCCCAGCCTAACTTTACAATTGTCTGGGGAAATTTATCAATGGGTCCTATTATGACAGCATTAGATAGAATCAGCTAAATCTGTACGTCATTCATCCATTAAGAAAATTTCCATTTCTGAATAGAGCCCTCAGTGTAAAAACATGTTAGTGACTGGGAATATTTCTTTAAAGCAAAGGTCCTTCAGTAGCCCCAGCAGATACCAGGCTTTCTCGAAGTTTTTCAAATAAACATTCACCACCTAATCTCCTATAATATTATAATATCTATATATAAACCTTTGGCTAAAGTTCTGCCCTATTGAGTTATTGAGATTCTTAAGAGCTCATTTTATTTATTCAAGGGGGTTGAATGCCTACTAAGTGCTGAAGGAAGCCAGTGCTATCATTTGAGGAATGCTCGTGGGCTGCCTTCTTTTTCAAGTTAGATGAAGTCAGCAGCCTTCTTTTGTGTGAGCACAACAAATTTATTCATAATTGTTTTGCGTTTGTAATAGTTTAGATTCCTCAGTCTTTATTTAGAGACTTCTTTTTCCAAGGCAAATTTCTTGGGATTGATTAAAGAAAAAAACAAAAAACTCTGGCTTTTATTTCAAAAGCAATGTCACACATATTTATACCAATTATGTAGAAAACGGCACAGAGATAGTATATCGAAGATTTTATATCTGAGTGCCTAAAAATGCAAGACAATGTGGTTAAAAAAGAATTCAAGCAACTAATGCCAAGAGGCAGCCGCTTTTTTACTTTCATAACCATGTTCCTTTTTAACTAACTGAACATTATAAAAAATATATCTGTGCAAAAGAAAAAAAAAAGGAGAGAAAGATGCAGAACCTCCCACTTTGACTTTTATAATCTCTTTCAAGGGAATACTGAGCCAATTACAAATGCTCGTTTTTCATGATTGGACATTTTTGTCTGGGTGCAGCACAAAAGGCATGTCATTTGGGGTCAAACATTAGCATGAAAATAAGATTAAAATATTTCTTGTTAGTGATCACTGTGATTTGTGAATGGCCATTAAAATGTATCCCCGGTCCCACTTTCCACTCAGTACCAGACTTTATCCATTTTTTTCTAGCATCACATAACTAAGCATATACTTTGAAGTTAAGCTGTACATGAGCTTATACTAATATTTAGAGAACTTCACGTCACCCAGGAACACTGGAAAAAATTACTGGGGACTTAGCCCATCTTCTGCTTTTAATTTGGTGTTCAACTTTTATTGACTCCATTTCACAACTAAGATTTATTAAGCATATACCATTTGTCAGCTATTGAACATATGCATATACTTGGTCTCAATCAATGTATTGAATTTAAGGAAAACCATTAAGTCAAAATTAATAGCTGTGGTACTTGGTAGCAATTAGAAGGTTAAGATGTAGATATACTTTGGGGGGAACATTTTGATTATACTTACTTTCAAGGTTATCAATCAAATAATGGTGAGTCTTTAAACTTGTCAGTGAACAGTCAGGGCATATGGTGACTGGAATATGCCAGACTCTCTCCTCTGCCTTAAGTTCTGTCATAATCTGTCTGATCCAGTGGAAGAGAGCTTAGAATGGAAGGCAGGTAACCTTATACAATACAAGTCAGATGGGTCTCATCTTCCTTTCCTTACTTTTGGAAAGGGGATCACTCCTCAAATTCTTCAAGTTTCAGATTCTGTATCTATAAAGTGGGGCTTATATAAGTATCTCTTCCCAGGACTATTGGAAGATTAAATGAGATCATCACAGAAGATCAAATGAGATAATCAGAAAAAAGTACACACTGCCTAGTCCATACATCGTAGGCACATAATAAATATTAGCTACTGTTATCATTTTAAGGATTAAAAGACATAATTCTTGCAAAAACACAATCATTTTCTTGTAATTTAAAAATATGTGTTTCTATAGGATCATTGACTAGTCTACTGTTGATTCTGACATAAAAAAGCTTGAAATCAGTAAATAAATTTATTTAAAAATTGCATAACATAATTGGTAGTTGTCTTTATTTAAATAGCAGAGAGCTAAACAAATGTCAATTGGATAATTATGTGTTAGATTTAAGAAAGACACTAAGAAACATGATTCTAGGCCAGAATCTCAAAATTTTTCTAGAACCGTCTCTGACTGGCAGCATTATAATTTTATTAGGTATCAGAAAAGATAGGAAGCACTTCTTAGGAGAAAGAACATGAGAAAGGAGAAGCACAGTTGTTAAGTTTCTTTCCGCATGTATTGGATGGCTAAATTAAGCCTGCTTATTAGATTAGTTCCACTAGGGACTTTTGCTGCCTATAAAATCTTGCATTGCTGAAGACAAGTTGTTTTTATTATGAATGTCAGTGATTTAAATATAGTAGTTAACTGTATCCCTCAATCCATTAACCTCTTCTCCACTCAACTTTGGTTTGAAAAGAATACAGGGGGTGCCAAAAAAATGTACACACATTTTAAGAAAGGAAAAAAACAATTAAAATTGTAATAATATATACCGATAACAAAAGATGAATATAAGTCATGTTTGACTTCTGCAATTACAAGAGGTGCTCAAAGTGGTTACCATCAAAGTCCAGACATTTCTGATTATGGCGAACTACTGCTTGAGCAACGTTGACCATCTCTTAAAATGTGTGTACATATTTTTGGCACCCCCAGTATGTTTTGTTTGAAAACTAAATATTTAGGGTTTTTCCATCATCTGGCAGTTTTTGAAACATTGCTGAATTTGCTAGGGAATGCTGACCTGTAAACTACTAATCTCTTATAGGATAATTACTCCCCCTAGAATAATCCAAAACTTGCACATTACACATTCCCTTTTGCTAGGCATTGAAATACAGATGTATATCAAGATTATGTTAGCAATCTGTGATTTCTAAATTGAAAACTGAAGACTAAAGCTTCTTCCTTGCCCTGCACTGAAACAATCAAGTAATAACCCCCAAAGCAAGTGAGTTTCTAATCACATTCTCAAGTTCTAATCTAATATCATCCATTTCAACATAATCAAATTTTTCAATAAGTGGGCAGACTGAAAATCTATTTAGTAATCCTTTGTAGACTTCTAGATTCTAACAAAAGCCACAACTTTTTTCCTACTAGCCTTACAAAGAACTCTTTAATTATTGACTTCTATCAATTCCCCCATTGTCTCCTATTGGTTAGAAGTTACCACAGAGGGTGCTCTGTTTAATTGCTTTTCTTTCATGGACAAAAGTACAGATTTATTGCCGGTAGGCCTGAAACCTACAGGCACTTTTCCTTTCAGAAATAAATTCTTTGACATTTTATTGGCTATATATTTGGAGTACAATTATTACATAGAGTGTAATTTG
>NW_017731415.1:138278-139508 GCF_001890085.2 Hipposideros armiger
TGTGCTGGTTGAAGCTCCCCTAGGGACTATTGGAGAGTGTCCCATCTCCCATTCAATCAGCATGAGTCTGTTTTAATCTTATTTACTTATCTGACAAACCAGAAGATTTCATTTGTGCACAGCGATCTTCAGCTTAAACAGACTTCAAGAACCACCAAATCTTTCTAACTTTCCATATAGCTGGCTAGTTCTACAGATCTGTGAGAGTACAAGACAGTAATAGTGATTCTTAATTAACTTGATTTTTTTTCATTACACAGACATGTAGAATAGAAGAGTTGGAACTGTTTGCTCTCCAGGCTATCAGGGCCTGATTATAGGATGAGTCAAATTAGAGAACGTTGCTAATTAGCTATGACCACATGGTGTTAAAACAAAAGCTTATGTACAGTATTCTTTTTTGTGGGTAGTAAGTGAAGGGTATGTGATTCCTTTGCCAATTGGAAGTCTCCCAGTCTTAATTGTATGTTGTGGAATGAAAAATATATTATCTTAGAATGATTGGTTACTTAAATAACTATATGATTAAAGGGTAGACTAAACATTAGCAATAGCAAAAATCTAGTTGTAAAGTGTCCAAATCTAACCCAAATGAGGGGCTTATGCCAATTTACTGTGTATAATAATCACACATTGTGCATGAGTTTATAGTTACTTATATAAATGAAGTTCATTTAAAGTTTTGATTTTCATTCACAAACCATTTATGCCACAAACCGTATGATGAACATTTTACTACTTGAATTCTAAAATGCCTTTAGAAAATAAACTAGCCTAAATCCTAGAGCATTCCCTTTATTATACTATAGCTGAAGCATAGAACTTTGAATGTACCTATTAGTTCATTTAAAGATGTTGTCTATCCATCCATCCATTCATCCACCTATCCATTCTTTCACCAAACATTTTCCCCTGGAAAACAGATCATTATATTATAGAAGATTTTTCCTATAATAATAACAAACCTTCAACTGTTTATCCACTTACTGGTACAGAGTTTCCATTTGGTCCTCTTGATCTAACCATTCTCCCTAGGACTTCGACACCATCCACCGTGATATTAGCCGATGCATTTATTGCCCTCTCACCCACTTGCTTGCAGTCAATAACCACTTTGGCCAAAGTCTTGTTGACAACAATGTGAAGCTGGATAAAAGTCAAGATGCTTTGGTAAGTAAGACGTAAGAGGAACATCAACCAAATTTGCCTAACGGCATGACTCATCACTCA
>NW_017731415.1:144421-149395 GCF_001890085.2 Hipposideros armiger
AAAAAATTTTAAACTTAGAAAAATAAAAACTAGATGCAATGGATAGTGAAATTATGGGTGATTTTTAATCTTCCCTCTTTGTGTTTTCAAATATTCTAAAGTTAATATATGATAATTTTATAATAAAAGTTTAAATATAATATGTACTTATCTACCACTGAAACATAGTGATGGCTTAAGTAAAAGGGAAGAGAACAAAGCAGACAAAATGGAAGTTTTACTCAAACAGGAGCAGTTTCATAAGGACTGGCCTTCAAAACATGACTGACTGAGCATGCACAAATTTCTGAAAATTCTAAAATAAAAGGTTTAACACATATAACAAAAGAATTATAAAGAACAAATACATATTCCTATTAATCTTAGAACACTGTGGTATTCAAAAATGAATCACCAAAAGGCTATTTTGGAAAGCAGTAAAACCAGCATTCCTCCACTATAATAGAGGAGTTACACAATGTTTTATTATTTAATCCAAGCAGAAAAAGCAGAAAATTAATAATATTTACTTTCTCTAATGACCTCTGACTCTCTCATCCATGTCATTTTCTTTTATTTCTCCCTCTCTCTTAGCCGCCTCATAGGATTAAAAAAAACTAAAAAAAACAACCGAACTATTGTTCAAGATGATAAAAATAATCTTATCTCATTACAAAACTTATATCTTTACATTGTTCCTTTCTGTTAGATCAGAGAAGGAAGACACTTTTTTCCTAAGGCCAATTAAACAACTCTTATCCCTCAACAACAAAAAAAGGAAATGGATAATGATTTATATAACAATACTAAAACACCTTACATTAATTGATTTGCCATTGTATAGAGTTTTACTTTGCTTGGGAGAAAGACAGAAAACAAATAATAAGCCTATCTAATTTTTACTTTAAAGACAGAATATAAAACAACTTAATATTCTCAGTCTTTTAACATATATTTGGAATACTCNGTGCCACCAGTGGTTAGCAAACCACACTTTGAAAATATTTATTCCATTTAAGTTAAGGAGGAAAGATTTAGAATCTGAAGGAGAAGGGGAAAGGCCTTCTAGCGACTCCAGGCCCAAATGAAATAAAGCTCTTTGGCTCAAAGTTTGGTGCAATTTTCTCAAATCAGAATCTCTAAACTCTGGAGGCCCATGGTTAATATATTCAGAGCTCTACAAATTCTGTGTGAGGATTTGTAAAAACCTGTGTTATCATTTGGTGATGGTCAAAGGAAGTATATTCTAAATGAACCATGTTGTAAAGCAGGTTCTGCCATGAAATTTCAGTGCTTATAAATGCATTTCAATTTATAATGGCGTTTGCCTCATGAGTCCTTCTTGTTTGTGGCAGGTGACTTGTTTCACGAGTTCAAAGAGTGGAATTAGGCAAATAATGATTTCACATTAAGTGAAAGCCAAAAGAAATTATAAATAGCTGCATAGGGGAAGGTATCATGGTAGTTCAAAGAGAAAAAGTATTGGGCAATGTGAATCATGGTTAAAACAGCTAGTACTGTCTGGTACAGCGGTTAAATATCCATGAAATAATGTCATCTTTCAAGTTAAAATAGTGTTACTTTTATGCTTACTGGTTTTATTCAATCTTAATTTATTATTGTTTCATTGTTGTGTAGCAACTGAAAGCATAAGGATTTAAACCAATTTTTCTTTAATGTTTTGTTTAAATGACATCATGACAAAAATAATTTAAGTCAATACAGGAGGCCCTTGAGAATTCTTTTTCCTTCCAAAAGGAGTTAACCATTACCCAGCTGGAGAAACGCTGCTGGAGTAAATCCCCCACAATACTTCCTTCATAGTTAACATCTCTTTTATGATATGTAGAAGGCTATAATTTGACTTTTGTGTGTTTTTGAGCCTTGGACTATTCTTCATGATTACAAATTACAGAAATTTTCATGGTGGGTGGTAGATAACTGAGCATATAATAGTCATGCTTTAAGAACTGTTAACTTGTAAGAGATTGTTCATTTTTTTTAACAATTTTTGTATTACAAACTGAGACGCTGAAAAGTTCTCAAAAATATTTTGTTTCTTTGATTGCACTTAAGAATCCATTTATATTATTATTAACTTTTTGAAAGAGACCTTGGGGGCACACTTTACACCCAAAGTGTAAAAAACTAAAGCCAACTGAAACCAATGAGAAATAAAAGTACAGTATTTACTCAATTATAACATAAGTCTGTACAAATTGAGTTGGCATCAAGATTTTGCATGAATAGATCGATTAATAAAATAGTTTGTTACATAAGCCTTTTCTTTTTTTGTTTATTCGGCTGTTTAGCTTTGTGAAAACTTAGCAAAGTGAAGGGAGATTTTTCTCCATATAACTTTAAAAAACTCGAAGGTTTATAAATTTAAAACCAATTTTTAATGAACTTTACTTATAGGTCCTTGAGATCTTCTGGTAAGGTTGGCAAAGCTCAACACTTACCTGAGATTCATCAAGGGGTCTTTGGAATTAGAATTATAACTTCATGCCTGTTCCACATGCGAAGATGGCTGCATGTTTTTAACACTCAGGAAATCTCACATGCTTTTCAACTCTCCTACCATTTTCATTGACTACTTTGTAAAAGACTTTGCTTAATTGCTTAAAGAATCATATCAAGAAGAACTTGGTGAGAAATGATAATAACTCCAAAGAGAAGCTAATAGGACAATTTGGAACCATGAACTAGCCTGCCATCTCATGTGTTTCTATGATACCTTGTACAGTCCTACCAAACTAGAAAAAAAATTACATTTTAATGCAATTTTTCTTACACAAAACAGTCCAAATTTTGTTATGCCATCGTTATTCAGTTATGATATTCCAAACCCCAAAAAGTAATAAAGTTGTATAAATTATATGTATTTGACCATGCTCCGGGTCAGGAGACAGCCAAGATGGAGACTGCTGTGTGATGTGACATCCCTTTTCTCACTCTAACAGAGCCAGAAGGTCTGGGGTAATGGGTGTTTGCAGCATCACCTAGCAAATGCTCTGCTCTCCCTACAGTCTTGGTGTCACACCCCTTAACAGTCCAGAGATCAGCGGGGTTATTTGGGAAACACAAAAGAAACAGTGATCACCAAAGCTCATTGTTTCAGAGATATGAAATGTTAAGGAACACAGTTCTTAGCACAAGTACCAGGTTAAAATAAGCACAAGTAAAGTCAGGTTTTACAAAATCCGTCCTCAGGGTAACCTTTATGAAGGCAGTGATGGGTTATCTGTAGATTCATAAAAATATCAGCGTGATCGGTTATATCTGTCTTTACATATTAACATGATTTGGCCAATTATGCTTTTCATCTGCATGGGTGGCCAGGTACGCCTGCAGTCCTTTCTGCATCATATGTAATGTAATGAATGAAAAAAGCTGACTGTTCAATAGTACATTGTTCCTTAAAGTGGGAAATTGGACCACGTCTATCAATATATCCTGCAGTACCTGCTAAGAAATGCACATTTCAGGGTCCCATCTCAGAAGTACCACATCAGAATCTCTAGGCATTGTTACCAAGCCTCGCTGGTAATTCTTACTCCAGTTGAAATGTGAGTGCCAAAGCTCTAGGGACAATTTTCACATCTCTGTTGCTTTGCCCACAGTAAATAAGAATAAGGAATATGTGTATACAAAGCATGACTCACCTTGTGAAAGCTTCCATAGAAAATTTTCCTAATTTCAGGTCCTTCAAAAGTAACAGTTTGAAAGTCCCCACTATAGTCATAGTTGAAATATGTTAGGGTTTTCCCACCATCTAATCAAACAAAGGAAAATAAAAACATTTTAGAAAGATTTAAAATGAGTGAGTGATATTTTTCTAAAACTCAACTGAATACTAAAAATAATGCATCCATTGTTTTGAAGCTCTGTTCAGGACAACATGATGACATAAGTATGGAAGCAATCTATATAGTCGTTAGGTTGCCCCAGGCATCCCATCCTGTTGGCTAGATTAACTTATTTATCTATATGGTGATGATGGTGAGGCAGGGGTCCTAAACACATTCTTCCTCTATACTTCCTTGCCTGTGCTCTCATCCATACCACCCGATTGGGAGGTTGTCTGAAGCTAGGAGCAGAGGAAAACAAAATGGGAGAATGAAGTTAATAAAACCTTAAGAAACAGAAATCAGACTCTTTGCCTAATTAACCCGCTAGAGCAACCAACTTTGCCAGGACGTGGAACTTATACCACCCCAAAAGAGTGATATGCCAATATGTCTTTTATTATGAACAAACAAAACCCTTTCTAATCTTGAGTACTTCATGTTACAAGGAATATTTTATTACAAAGAAATAGGAATATTTTTCTAATTCATTCCCAGGTTACCATTTAATTCTTCACTCTGCTTTCAAAAGTCTTGATCATTTTGAGAGGCTTCTTTGTTTTCGTGTCCTGGGTGTAATGGAGTTAGTGGCTTACACTCTTTTAATCTATAGCTTTCCCTTAGCTTTAATATCAATGCAAAATGCTTTCATAATATCGTATTTAGCTGTTGATTCATTTCCATGTACTGAAAAGTCCTTTCACATATACTAGTTGAAAACAAGCTTAAAATACTTTCCTTATCCAAATATTTGAGTGAGCATCTAACAGTAGCCACTAAATTTTGGTTCCTAGCTTCACTGGTATCCTAAACTAAAACTCTATTTAGAAAACGCATTGACATTCATCAAACACTCGATGATCCTCTTAAATAATCATTATGTGTGACATCCCAGACTGTGAGTTTAAAAAGCTTCCTTCATTGGCTCTTTGTCAATTTTCCAACATCCAAACAATAGTTTCCCAGTCTTCAGACCTATTCTGTTCTCATTCTAGGACTTACTCTCTAGATGATCTCACCTAGTATCATGGCTTATACCAAGGGTGCCAAAAAAATGTATGCACATGACTTGTATCCATCTTTTGTTATGGTATATATTGAGTATGACAACTTTAATACAGTTTTTTCCTTTCTTAAAATGTGTATA
>NW_017731415.1:151347-152848 GCF_001890085.2 Hipposideros armiger
AAAAAATAGAGAGGCACAGTAAGAATTGGGAACGCTGAAGTGGGTTAGTTTGCAATTTTAATTAAAGTCATCAGTGTTGGCTTTACTTAGAAGGCTCATTGAGAAGGTTCCATTTGAGCAAAGATTCATTGAGAAGGTTACATTTAAAGAAAATCTCAAAGGAGACAAAGACATCTGGCCAGTGCAAAGACACGAAAGTGGGGTGTGCCTTGTGTGTTTGGTGAATGGACAAAAAAGACAGAGGGGGTAAAGTCAAAGAGGTAACAGGTACCCAGATAATATAGGTCCCTCAAACACTTTTGACTTTTACCCTAAGGGGGATGGGAAACCATTGGCAGATTTTGGAGAGACATGATCTGACCTATGATTTAAAAGGATGACTCTGCTGCTTGAAGAATAGACCCTAAGAAGGCAAGTGCAGAAGCTGGAAGACCGATTAGGAAGCTGCTGCAAGATCCAGGATGGAGAGGATGGTAGACCCTATTGGGGAGATGGCAGTGGAGGTGGTACGAAGGCGTGACAATAGGGTTTCTTGATAGAGTGGAAGTAGAACATGAGAGAAAGAGAGAAGTCAGGTTTTTTTTCTCCCTGAGAAAATAGTTAGGTGCAGTTTTCTTTAATTGAGATAGGAAGGTTATAGGTGAAGTTGGTTCTGTGAGAGGATCAGGGATGTGATATTGGACACGCAAACTTCGAAATGCCCAAGTAGAGATGTCTAGTGAGCAAATGGATATACAGGACTAGATTTGGGGAAATAGGTCGGGACTGGAAACACAAATTTAGGAGTCCTTGGCATATAGTCAACTTAACACTACAATACTGATAAAATCACTAGGGAGCAGGTTTAGATAAAGACAACAGGATATCAATGGGTCAGGCCTGGTCCCTCCAACATTAAGAGATGGAGAAAAAGAGGAGCCAGCCCTGAAAAAGAACAGCCGGTAATATAGGCAGAAACTCAAGGAAGTGTGTATCCCAGAAGCCCAGTGTGGAGAAAGAATCTAGCAGGAAGAAGTGATCAACTGTGTCAAAAGCTGATGACAGCTTTATTAAGGTCTGGGGTTGGCTTTAATAAGGTGGAGGACATTGCTGACTAAATGAGCAATTTCAGTGGAGTTGTAAAGGATTTTCCCCTTGGCAATTCTTGTTTTTGGCTAGTCTTCCTTTAGAAATGATTTTCAAGTACCCATTTTAATATTAATCACTAAACAGATTAAAAAAAAACCTGCCAAAAGGTAATATCAGATGCTGGCTTCATCTAAAACCACATATATTCTGTAGGTCAAAGGCATGTATAACCATTTTCTAGAAAGTGGAACTATGCCTATAACAACAAATATTTTAGAAGTCCAATGCGCTACCCATTGCGCCATGGAACCACCTTACAAATATTTAAAATTGTTAAAAGAGGTCTACTTATTTCAAATATTATTCCCCAAAGTGAAACACAATAAAATAATTTGGATAGTACTGTAATAGGCTAGAATTTAATACTACTTTG
>NW_017731415.1:152935-154175 GCF_001890085.2 Hipposideros armiger
ATAAATAAATAAACATACTTACTATCTAAAATGACTCCCACCAATGGGTCAGAATTTTTATTTAAAATCTCCCAAAGAGCAAATGGCTCCTCTGGAGTGTCAGGAAGAATCCGGAATAGAAAACTGATTGTGTAGTCAGAAGGCAATCCTTCTGGGTGCAAATACCTGAAAATGGACAGAAATTAATATTTTATTGTCTCTCCTCAAAAAGTTATTTATCTGATTATAAAAGCAAATCTACTTTCATTATACAAGGTTTGGAAAAACAGAAAAGAAAATAACAGGTTGCCATCAATCCAGATGTAGTCATTGTTTTTGGTGTGCTGAATTTCCTTCCAGTTTTTAAAGAATGTCTAATGTCTATATTTGTCCAATTTATATAGCTTTACCCCCTTATTTTCTTAGCTACTCTACTACACAATTCATATTCCTTTAGCTATTTTTAAAGGCATGATATGTAATGTCCGCACAGTCTTGTCTTGCTTAGCTTTCCGTAATTTAGCTAACTGGTCATTTGTTATTGAACACTTAAGTAGTTTCAAAAGTTTTAGTATTATAAGTGATGTTTATCTACAGTCCTTGTATAAAATGTATGACATGGTCACTTTCTCCCACATGGGGCTGTTAGTAGCGTTATTATCTGGGCTGCATGCCGTGATGCACTATACAGATCTGCCTTCAAAAATTAAGACTATGTTACTCTTGCTGCTGGAAGTGATGTCTGTAGACAGCTGTGAGATACCACTCCCTTCAGGAATTGCCTCACCTGAAGAAAGAGGCCTCTCCAGAGGTCATTCCAAGCTTTTAATGGCAGCTCTTCTTGACGACTGCTCTTTGAGGAGACATACGGATGAGAGCCTCTTGTGTCAATGGAGACACCTCCATTGTCAGAACTCCCATGAGTGCATCACCTGAGGCTTCTGTTGAGACTGCTGCACAGGTTGACCACTCTCCTTCGCCCTCCTGCGTCCTTCTGTTCCTTCCCACAATCGCCCATCCTCATAACTTCCACGCGTCCTAATCTCCACCTCTGGATCTGCTTCCTGGGGAACCCAACCTGCCACACCATCTTATCTCTCTAACCACTAGGAGATCAATTACACACTTTTAAAATTTCCTAATACACATAGCTCTTTACATTTGGAAGGAGCCCCCAAATAGTTATTAATTAAATGAATAAATTTGTGAATATGTGGGACTATAGCATGAATTTGAAAATGAAAGTTTGATTTGCATAGAT
>NW_017731415.1:163070-171685 GCF_001890085.2 Hipposideros armiger
CCACAGCCTCTCTCTTCCAAGATTTTAGTGTCTTTGAGAACAGGGAAAATACTGGGTGCTTCCAAAAATGAGATCCTCTATCCTGGTACATATAAAAGGAAAATCTGTGGACATGGCCATTTAAACGTGTCTTAGTTTGCTGAACCCGATAACTTCTAAGGATTAGCATCTTCCAAAGCTCTTCAGACATCAGTAAACTGTTTCCCAGAACAGGCTTGTGTGTCCTCTCATTTAGGGTTGGATATGATCATTATAATTCTTTACCTATATCCCCTGATGAATAGCTATAATAATAGTTTAGGATAATATTTTAATGCATAGAATGAATTCATAATTCATCTATTAGCCTTACTTGAGTTCCATCAGCACCAATCTTATTCAGGGCTCCAACAGTGTTATACAGAAAGTCAGTGATCTTGTTGAAATTTTCATCTCCAATACTCCAGGATCCATCCACCATAAACACCAGGTCGGCCTTGGCAGCTTTACATACTGAAGACCAAGAAAAAGTTTTGAATCAGAGATGAGAGGAAAACATAGTAGTTATTAAACCAACAAAGCAGATGATGATTTCCCTCTGGTCACTCAAGGGCTTTCTCAAAAAAAAGGTATAAATCCTGTAAGGCTCATGTTCCAAGCTCTTGTTCATTATGTTTCTTGATCATCATTCTCGTCTATACTCAGGGTTCCCATTCATGACTCAGAAGTGTCTATTGAACATGCGGAATTAGAAAGGAAAAAAAAAATCCTCCAACCTCAGCTCCAAAGAATAGAGAGAATAGAAAAACGTGGAGCTAAAGTGATTTACAGACAGAAGAACAGGCAAACACTCTCTAGGGCTTACAATTGAAAGAAAGCCCAAGTTATCATTCTGTGCACCCTGTTCTCTGCTGAGTGAATTCGTAACTTCAGAGCGATCTGACTTCATCAGGAAGGCATATGAGACAACGGAAGCAGATTCGTCTACAAGTTGATATGCATTAGGGCTGAGGCCATCAGCAAACTTTCATTCCAGCCTTGTTCAATAGATAGATGATGTATTATAGACTGTACACTTGAAATCTATATATTAATAATTTTACTAACTAATGTCATCCCAATCAATCTAATAAAAAAGCATTTCTGTCTATGCCTTTCTGCCATCCATTGTTACATGTCAGAAAATGTATACCAGTGCTAATCCATGGAAACTATTATCAGTAGGCATTTCTGATGCCAACACCAACAAACAAGCAAAAAAAAAAAAAACCCACACCAAAAAAAACCTACTGCACTGAAAGCATTTTTTAATTGTTGTTTTTTGGTATCTGCACTGAAAGCATTTTTTTATTGTCGTTTTTTGGTATCTGCACTGAAAGCATTTTTTAATTGTCGTTTTTTTGATATCTGCACTGAAAGCATTTTTTAATTGTCGTTTTTTGGTATCATGTGCCGTCTCAAATTATCTATGTCTCTTTTCACTTTCATTAAGTAATCATTGTGGTTGATTGTGCTTCATGATGAAACAAATAATTTACTCTTCAATAATCTGAATCTTCTAAGGTCAGTTACACACAAATAATCTTTAAGAGAATGTGCCTTTGTACTTTCTTTAGGAAAAAAAAGTCATTTGGTTTTTATTTTATTAAGTACAACTTTATCCCCTTAAAGCTATTTACAATGTAAAATAAACCATCTCCAAGTGAGGTAATACTCCAGGACCAGTAAGGATCTGGTGAGGTTGTTCTCATGAGTTCCATGATTTATAAAATTTTACAAATGTATGGTTTAAATTTAAAGCTGAAAGGGATCACAAGACCTGCTAATTATAAGCTTATAAAAGAAAACCTGGTCCTCTGTGTCCAAGGAAAGATGAAATGTTGATTAGGTTTCACCTTTGAAATGAGAGCTAAATCTGTCTGAATATACACTCAAAATAAAAAAAATAATAAGTCAAAGAAAATACACCCAAAGGCATAAAGAAATTACCACTGGGATATGAAATTGTGTTTTTAATTTTATTCTGTGTACTCTTTTTTACTTCTTAATGTGTGTTTAATAAATATTCAGTATGACTTAAGGGAAGGACAAAAGTAGAAAAGGAGCTGGAGAAGAGATGAGGGGGGAGAAATAGGTCGCAGGAAAATGATGTTCATTGACGAGGATTCTTGCAGCTGTGTGGATCATTTCTTAAACTACAAACCAGGAGCAACCATGTTGAAAATTCTACATCTTTGCTTCAGTGTTTTGTAAAGCGATCCTTTATTATTTTCTACTTTTACTCCCTGAAAGATTTTTACTGTTGAATTTTTACTGTGTATGTGGTGGCTCTTCCGGTATCTCCCATTGGCATTACTTCCAAAACACTGGTTGAGGCAACTGTCAAGCATAATATTGGTAACGTAGATTCTTTCTTTTTGCATCAACATTTTCTTTTGGGCCTTGCTAAGTATCAGTAAGGCTAACATTTTTCTTTTACTCCTTTTATAAGCATGAATCATTCTCTTTATCCCAAATTCAAAGTACTGCCAAATCCTATAACTTATTATTAAAATAGAATCAGAGGTGATACTGCTGGAAGGGATCTTGACATAATTTGGCTCATTTCTTCCTCTATTCCTCTGCTCCCCAATCAGGTTTAACGGGGAGAATGACTGAATCCCTTAGCACACTGCTTTCAGACTTGCATGTGCATTTGAATTCTTCATGGATCTTGTTAAAATACAGATTAATAAATTGACTTAGTAAGTTTTGGTTGAGACCCAAGATTCTATATTTCTAAGCAGTGTCTCCCAGGTGATGCTGGTATAGCTATTCCCTTGCTTTTCTTTTTACTCTGTATAGTTTAATAACTAATTATGTGGTTATATGTGATAACTGCTCTAGTGGCCTTACAGACCTGTAAGCACTTTATTTATTCTATGTATTTTTTTTCACTTGATATGATTTCAACTTCTTCTTTGGGTTCCATAGTAATCTTTATGTCTCAGATGCTTAATAAATGCTGGCTTCTGAATTAATTGATGGTCAAGAAAATTTTCCGTTTTGTCTACTAACATCTAATGTTTTAAACCTATTTCTGAAAAAGTGAAACATTCCATTGTTAAACACATTTTAGGTGGTTGTGCCCATCTCACCTGCAATATTTATATTAAAATAGCCTGGATTTCCCTGATTTCCCCTCCTCCCTGGTTGTTAGTCACAAAAATAAAACTAGAATTTATCTGTAAATAAATAAATAAATAAAATATTCAGTATGACTTTAATAATAGTAATTTACAGACTTTTTAATTAAACATATATAGGACCAATAGAGCTTAAAATGAATAATGCATTCAAGTTGCAAAAGCCCCACCATCTAAAACCACCCTGACTAAAACTTCTACTTTGTAATTCTTATTCTCACAGACCCTTCCAAATCACACGTCTTCCACGGAGCAATCATACACTTTTACTGAACTACAGCCAGGCTCAGCTATCAGTAAAAATACTCTGACCTCAAAAGAGTTCTACGATATCTGCATCGGAAATGTCTGCCTAGTGAATTCATCAATCAAGATTCTGTTTTCAGTTCCCATCGTGAAAATAATCATAGATACCGCAATGAGAGAAGGCTAGGTATGAAGATGGAAAAGGAAAGAGTCTGGCATTCCCGGTAGAGTAAATAGCATGAGAAGATGCAGGACAGCATAAGACATGTATGGGAACCTCGAGTTGTACAATTTTGCTGTTACCTAACATCGTGTGGAAATGATGCCTCCAAGTAGGGTGATCATTGAAGTTTCTGCAAAGTCTGTCAGGAAGGATGCTCACCTTTATTAGGGTGTCTCATTGCTTCTTCATTACCTTGACCCTTACACTCAAGCATTGACCCCACTGACGTTCAGCTCTTGTAAGACAGGAACAACCTAGTTTTCTTGGTATCCCTGATAGGTAATAGGTATTTTAAATGCCTGATGAATGGAAGAACTCTTCCAAAACAACCTTCCAACTACGTGTTCTACCGTTATCCTCTCCTCCTGAATCCATCCTCTCCATTCCACCAAGGTTATCTTTCTCAAACATAGATTTCCTCAGATCCGCCTCCCTTCATAAAACTTCTCTTGGCACACCCTTTCCTACAGGATAAAGCCCAGATTTCTCATTCTGGCACACAAACCACTTCATAACTCTATCTTCACCCTTTTCCATGTGTCACAGTAGTGCTTCTAGTTCCCCAACCATATTATGTGCTTAGATCATTCCATGACTTTGAGCGCTAGTCTCCCCATTATGTATCTGGAAAACTCATTCTTCAAAATGTAGCTCAATTTCTCCTCCTTTTTTGTTTTACAAGTAATTAACCTGCGACAGCACCAACTGTTGTCATTTCTGCACTACCATATTATAATCTCCATTTTCTAACTCATACCCTCGACTGGTAACTGCCTAGGCAAACACCTATTCTCTTGCAATACTGAGAATAAGCCAAGAGCAGCAATCAAGCAGCAATCTTATATTATTATTGTATTCCAAGTGCCTGNAACTGAACCATTGCAACCTGGAAAGAGAAGGTATATTTGTTTTTATACATATGTAGGCTTCCATTGGGCCAGTGAGCACAC
Organism: Hipposideros armiger; assembly: GCF_001890085.2. Classification (NCBI taxonomy): domain Eukaryota; kingdom Metazoa; phylum Chordata; class Mammalia; order Chiroptera; family Hipposideridae; genus Hipposideros; species Hipposideros armiger. Next base: position 167,654 of record NW_017731415.1, read on the forward strand.
ACAAGAACATATTACCTACCATTTTAATTTCTCACTTAACCCAGCCCACAATTTCCTTGGTTTCAAATTCCACACACATTACATACCAAATCTGGTGACACATTAAATAGCATTTTTTCCCTAAGCACCTTTTAGAAAGTACTCTATTTAGAAAAATCTCTCCCTAATGCCTGTAGGCCTATGTCACCTCATTTGACAGATGGAAACATGACAGCCTAGGCCTGGTAACTTGACAAAAGTCAGAGAAATAGAGTTGAATTCTTAGCAAGGATTTCCTTACGGAGCAAACCTATGAAGTAATTACTAGTATGCTCTCATTCTACAGATGACATAACGGAGGCACCAAAGCCGAGTGACTTGCACAACAAGATCACAAGACTAGCACTGGCAGAACCAACAGCTGAAGCCAGGTATATTCTCCTTCAAAATCCATGTTCTTATCTACTGCAACATACACCTTCCTGGCTTCCTTTCCCACCATTTGCTTTTATTCCTGTGGAACTTCGGGGCCATTTTTAATTCATGGGTTTTGCTTGTTTTCCTGAACTATGATGCGGGGAGTAAGCAGATCATCTTCTGAGGGATTTCTTTGATTTTGTGAGCCGCAACTGCTACCAGTTTATCAAGGTCTACTGCACGTATTGCCACCCTTAGGAAGCCTCCTCTGATGCCTCTATTTACAACAAAACAAATTTCTCCCTCTCTGAAATGCCTCTGCAACTTTATGTATTCTGCTCTTCTGGTACCCTTTATATCCAAAGTTTCCCAGCCATTCCTCCAAAATATATTCCAAATCTGTTAATCTTAGTGCTTCTCTGCTACCACCCTAGCCCACGCTTCCATCATCTCTCTCATGGACCATGAGACCAGTGCCCTAATTGGTTTCGCTACTTCCACGCTTGCCCTTATTAATATTTGCTCTCCACAAAGCAGTCAGAATAATCTTTTTTGAAAAGCATATCGGATCTTGTCTCTTCTCTCCGTACTTTCCACTGGCTTTCCGTTGCATTTATGACGACACCCAATCCTTCAATGGTCCATAAGACTCAAGATAGTCTGGCTTTTGCCTACTTCTTCCACCTCCTCTCTGGCGCCCCAACCCCAACCCCCACATGTTCACTCGCTATATTCCAGCTACAAGTTTGAGCATCTGAAGCTGTAGAATGGGTTCTCATCATAGGTCCTTTGTCCTCACTAATGCCTTGTCTGGAATGTCTCCTGTCACATCTTCTCTAGGTCATTTACATCTCAGTTCAAAAGCCACCTCCTCAAAGAGGCCCTCATGGAGCAGACAATTTAAAATCACTGCCCCCTTCCCCCNTACTTGGTTGGCTGGGAAACCAGGGCGTCTTTATGAAGTCGGTAACAAGGATACACATTGAAGGTACCAGGCTCCATAGAAACCCCTTCCACCGATGAAAAATCCTTTTCAACCAAACCAAACATTTCCATCATCTTAAATCCTAAAAAAAAAAACAAAAACAAGAAAAAAACCAAGGAGATAGAGAAAAAGATGAAACAGGCATTTTAGGATTTTTAAACTTCAAGATTAGTCTACTAAGGATTAAAAGAAAAATCTGGACCCCGAATGGGTGCTATCTAATATATTTGTATTTGAAAAACTTGTGATAAAGCATACCAGCAAGATCTATGCCATTCTTCTGCACCAGTGGGCAGGCTGAAAAACAAAACACACAAGATAAAACCCTAATTTAGATAGCTCCCAAATGTATTCTTTCCCTGTCCTGAGAACAGGAAGCTAACATAATCTTTCTGGAAGTCAACTGGGAAGGGATTTCAAACCAGATGTGGCTATGGTTTTCTGTCGATCCTAGAGATTGAAATGCTTTTACTTCTATTAAAACCAAAGGGCCACAGCTTCCTTCTCCTCTCCTGGGTCCATTAAAATCCATGGTGGTCACTTAAGAGCATGTGTTGGGACAAGTCTCACTTCTAACGTGTTACCCTGAGGAGCCATCTTAATACATTTTTTGCAAACTATGTGCTACAGCTGTTTAAGCAGAATTGCTTTTAAACACAGACTCTCATCTCATTCAGGAAAGTCTTAATCAACCTCAAACTCTAAACCCGGGAGAGGGGAGGGTGACTTCAAATGCCCCCCACCTCATAAAACTTAATATCTGCATAACCAACAGCTCTGAGACACAATCTTCTTTCCTCAGATCTAATGGGACTCATCAGTTAACTGGTACAAAATAGGTCAGCCTTTAAGCAATGGGAGGAAGTGCTCATTTCAAAGAACTCACTTGCTGATGCAGTTTCACAGACAAAAGTAATCAACTCATCTTCGATTTTCTTAAAGGCGTCGAAATCATCCACAAAGAAGACATGGCGGGCGCTGGGCTTGCTGCCGATGTTAACCAATTCTGAGTAGTCTGCGTCGGCCACACCGATTGCAAAAATGCTGTAGCCTGTGGCAGAAAGGAAACAGATATCTGATTACTTTAAGTTGCACAAGATACAAATAATGCCATATAAGACACATTCAAATGTTTCCAATATGTTTATGAAGGAGTACAAATGGGGGTGGGTAATTCATCCTTCACACTTCATTCNTAACTGTCTTGAAAGGGTCTAAGCTGGTACGAATAAGTATTTCTGGGAAGGAAGACTGGAAAAAGAGGGAGGTTGACAATGCACTTTACAACCAATGTTGTATTATTATGAATATACATCACTTTTATCTTGTAAAGGCAATTTTTTTAAGCTAAAAACTTTCACAAGTAAAAAGAAAATCAGAAATCTTAATACTAAAACTAGGATCACAAAACATTCTTGAAACACCAAAAATGCTTCTAATTCAAAAGCCAGATTCATTATCTTAACATTTGCGGAAGTAAGATTTGTGCAACTTCTTTAACATGGAAAATTGAGGCATATCCTAAGTTCAGTCAATACACAAATCCAGAACCAAATCAATGAGAGGCTGTGGCAGGCAGATCGATATGTTTGGGCAGAACATTTGGTCAAAGAACCCCTTGGGTAAGAAGAACAATAAACTGGTGACACATGTTCATATTCCCTACGTGGCATCCAGATGGCCCCTGTCTTCAGTATGTGAGGGGCTGTTGCACAGAAGAAAGCTCAGTCTTGATCTGCATTGCCTCAAAAGGTTGAACTAGAGCCAGTAGAAGCTGCAAAAAGGCAGATGTCTTCAACATAAGGAAAGTATTTACATCAAACAGAGCTATCCAGATTAACCCTGAATTGGTAGTTAACAGTTGTAAGGTGAAGGGAAGGAAAGTAGACCAGAGATCGCAAACTCACATGTTTTCAGAGGTCAGGCAAGTAATGAATTTGAACACAGAACTAACCTAAACATTACGCAGTAGCTCACTCGAGAGCACGCAGTGTCTAAAACAGACAGCAGTTATTTAGTCCAGCAGATTGGCATCCTGAGGATATGTGTGCCCTGTGTTGTCAGAGCTTTTGAATTTTCAAAACACTTCAAAACTTAGAAAATTAAAAAAATATATATATGGCCCAGAGAAAACATATCCAACCCCATGTCACTTTGTGACTTGCAAGTGATGACAAAAAGTAATTGTTCAATACAATACAAATTGAAAAGTTGTTCAACAGATTCTCTTTGACTGGATCTTACCACCACCACTGGTGCTAAGAGAGTAGGCATTTCATTTTACTGATAAACAAAAAGAAGCTCAGAAATGCTGAATTACCCAAGGCGACAGTGCTAGAAAGGGCCCCCCACTGAGCCCATTTGACTCAAACTTGTGCACTACTAGGCCTCTAATAACTTTAAAATTATATGATCTTCTATCCATAAAATAGAATTCTAATCAGCAATAAAAAGAAACAAGCTGCTAATACATTCCACAACATGAATAAACCTCAGAAACATCTGCTAAGTGAAAGATGCCATATGCAAAAGATCACACATTACATGATTCCATTTGTATGAAATGTCCAGAAAAGGCAAATGCATAAGAAAAAATAGTAAATTCCCTGGGGCTGAAGGTGGGACAGGGGATTGACAACTGCGAACAGACA
>NW_017731415.1:174061-175447 GCF_001890085.2 Hipposideros armiger
AATAAGGATATAAATGGGTTTTACTGCTAAAGAAAAATCTACCAACCATTGGAAAACTGGAACGGTCACTGTGAAATTAATGGGAAACAGTACGGTTTGATTCCCAATACTAACAAAGAGGGGATACATGAATGGGGGTGTATCCATGTTGCTTTTGGCATGTGTGATTCAAGTCTAATGGCTTTGCCTTAAAGTAAAACGTTTAAACTGATCAAATGATGACTAATTCCCTCAACCCCTTGTGCCAAAAGCAGGGAGTTCATTTATTTTTTTGGAACAGTTGAAAAAATTCTGTCTTTCTGCATTCATTCTCCTGAAGCAAGGCTAAATACATTCTCTGGGTTAATTATCATGCTGATAATAATGCCGCTGACTCGTTTCACCAAAATGCCCTATGAGTAGTTACTGAGGTCCACATGTAAAGAGGACCCAGGGTCCAGGACACTCTCCTGGAATTTTATGATATAAATGCTTCCATTCCCCAGGCCTCCCAAATACCCTGACCACCAATCATGGTGTCACTGCTTCAAAAAGTTGAATCTTAAAACTAGGTTTTGTTTCAGATGCTCTTTGGTGGGTGGAGTGGGGATGGGGAGAGCTGGTGTATGGTAAGGTAGGTTCTGCACTGTTAATTATTATACTGCAAAATTGACATTTCAACACCTACAGAGAGAAGGCAAGTTGATCATCCTTTGAAAGTTTCTTATAAGCAGGCGAGAAAGAAATTCACCAAGCTACAGAGATGAAGGAGGGGGGCGGTATTTGGGCCCATGGGATGTATAAATACATGAACTTGAAGGGTGATAAAGTGAACTGGCATCTTAAGATGCTTAACCATAGAGTTGGGAGGACTATGGGTGGAACTGGGCCCCTTGTTAACTCTATAATCCTGACTTCCTGTTTATCCTTATGGTAATTTCTGGGGGAGGGATCAGAATAAAGAGATTAGCCATCTTGGAAAGGGGGCCTTTTGCCTCCACATGGGCTGCCAGTTGGAGCCTGTGTTGGAGGTGTCTTTTCTCACACTGTGGTGGTGGTTTTGCTTCTTTTTCTTTTCCCGAATAAACTTTTTCTTTTATGGGTTACTTGGAGAGTTATTTTTCGCCAGTCAACAAGGGAAATGCTATATGACCAACCTCGGTTGCTGAGTCAACTCAAAAACAGCTGGAGACAGACACAGAACTCCAGAGCATATGTAAAACTAATGGAGGGGCTCTCGTGGGGTTCTGAGTTACCCAAGACCAAATCTCTGACTTCGGTCTATCCTACTACTAACCAAAAGCTTACAACTTAATTTGGCAAGTGGATGAGTGACTCAAAAGCAGATTTTATTTCAGTGTCTCCTGAGAAGAACTTATCCTTCTGGTAATCTTTCTTTCTTTCTTT
>NW_017731415.1:177947-179292 GCF_001890085.2 Hipposideros armiger
AATGAGGAAACCATGATCGTTGGTCCAAAAATAAAATTTATAAACAATTTTATTAACAAGTTTGAAAGATTAAAAAGTATCATTTCAGATTCTCTAGTGTCTCCTCTAGTTCCCCCAAACATAACAAGGCATATATTTTTGACTGATAATAAAAATCTGATTAAAGTACTTTTCATTATTTGATGTCATCTTCTGAACATTATCCATGCTGACAATGTGAAAAGAGGATTTAAAGTCCCTAGAAACTCACTTTTGGGGAATCATCCTTTTGTTGTTGTTCTTGATATTTTAATAAAAATAAACAGATGTTTTTAGGGTTTCAACCTTGAAACAAAGTCCCAAATAGTAGATGTGCTTGAGAACTGTAATGCTGAAGTGAAGCGCCTGTCCTGGGTGACATAGCTATGTTATACCTTCTCCTGATTGAGTGCTTGCTCTTCACCAATTATCCCCAAAAGTAAAAAGAATCACTAAGAAAAATATTAAAGTCAAACCTGGATCCCCACGGAGCAAAATAGTACCATCTAATTTTAATGTATGTTAGCCCTGGTTATTTGGTTCTTAATATAATACCAACAGCAGCTAACATTTCTCAGGCACTTAATATGTGCAAAGCACTGTTGCAAGTGCTTTACACAGATTTATTTCAGCTTAACAAGATCAGCACTATGGTTCTACCCATTAACAAATGAGAAAGTGGAGGTTGGAGAGGTTATAAATTGGCTTAGCCAACCATTTGACTCCATATTCTGCATGACCCGTATGATGGTATTACCTCTTTAACGAGAGGGCTCTTGTCTAATGTTACGTGTATGTTGTCCACAGTGATTTGCACAAAACGAAGTACATGAGGACTTGACAAAAACTGATGTGATGAGTTGCACTTACCCTGGACGGATTCTATAACTATCCGGTAGGCAGTGGCGTGATGGTGTATCTGCCACTGAGCACACAAGCTGGTCATTTGAATCTGGTCTGCTCGAAGATTGGTCACACCCAAAAACACTATAAGGAAATGAAACATAACTGTGTCATACTGCAGACAATGCCACAAATGTCCCCAAGTCTGAAAATAACTTTAACATGATAAAATTCTAATTCAAAGTTTCTTAGTGAGAGGTGGAATATCTATCAACTCACAATAAGTTACTGCACAAGGTAACTATTTTATGACATGAAAAAGCAGTTGCAAAACATTATGTATTATATAGTCTTACAACAAAAAAGGAAATATTTATTCAGAGGGAAAAAACTAGATGCAATGGGTAAATGGGGTCAAAATTAATATCTGGTGATGGAAGAACTGACTCTGGGTGGTGAACACACAATGATGTATTACAGAATT
>NW_017731415.1:181958-183247 GCF_001890085.2 Hipposideros armiger
AGAAGTGAAGCCTTTGAGAAGAGGCAAGCTCCCCCTGGCCCAACTCTGACTGGTTTGGCTGTGTTAGGATACAGGCTGGTTGGAAAATTTCACCTAATTTGAAAAATGCCAACAAAGACTTTCCAGAAGGAAATCCTATCCGCCACCATCAAGCAGAGCTGAACGCCAGGCTCTGACATCCCGCCTGCCAACTGGGACTCTGAACTACAGCCCTGAGTAAGGAGCACACCTTTCTTTCCATGAAATGCCGTCCAGAAAGGGCAAAACTGAGGAAAAGAAAAGCCAGTCATCGAGTTGAAGCAAGGGTTGAGTTACAGTGAAAACAGAGCAGCAAAACCACTTGTGGGAGCTGAGGCCATAGGACATCAGTCTTACGTGTTTTCACCACGCCTGTCAGAGCGTCGCTGAAGCCTGAGGCCTGGGAGGCAAATATTTTCACATTGTAGTCCATGCCACTGAGGAGGTTTGTGATAAGAATGGTGTTAATGTTAGCTCCCACAAAAGTTTCCAGCGTTGGGCCAGCCACTAAAGGAGAAAGAGTGCATTTCAGTTACAACTGAATACGGAAAAATGGAAACACTCCTGAAGAGAAGTGTATATTCATACCCAGAATATACAAGAACTGGGGTTTGAATCTAACCCCATCTAGCTCTAAGACTTATATCCCTGACTACCATGCTAGGGGCTGTTTCTCAGGATATAGTTCTTTTCTCAAATATAGTTCTTTCCCTGGTGCTTACTCAAAGAAGCAGGTCGACCTCACAATCCAACATCTGCCATACTATGAGGCCTTCACAGTGGACCTACTATGTCACCATGGGTTTGGGGGCACTTACCAAAATGAAGAAGTCATTCTCAATTGCTCCTTCTCAGACACCAGCTTTGACCCCAGCAGGTGGCATGTGGCAGCAGCAATAAATTTTATCATGAACACCATACCTTACCTTGCCACATAGGGGTGGGGTGTGTGTGTGTGGGAGGGACAACATATGTGTTAGCACTCTTAGTTCTACCCACTCTTCCTGTGATTTTTTAAGACCAAACAGATGACACTCTTATTCTAAGGCCTTTCACCAGCTGGCTTCTTGGGGCCTTTACATTTTCACCGGTTCCAACCCTGGGGAATCTTGGATTTAGCATTAAAAACATTCCTTGCTAAATCCTATACAAATGTATTTACCTCCTGCCTCATCCCTATGTGCTCATTCTTTAAGAGCTTTGTGTTGAGTGACAAGTTCCTACAATACTTATTATTTTACTCCAGAGCTTCCCTTCCAACATCATATTTA
>NW_017731415.1:183633-185077 GCF_001890085.2 Hipposideros armiger
ACACTCATAGTGGGTGAATTTTATGGTATGTAACATAGCTCAAAAATAAATATGCAATATAAAATGTTGACTATTTCAGTGTTATGCAATAAAGTATATTAAAAAATTAGATGATTCAATTTATTATATTTTAACTTTCTGTTTTTGAAAGTCACACACTGACAACGATTTCTTTCTATATGTGCCGGATCCACTAAAAAAACTGAGACAGAAGCAGTGGATCTTTCTAAACACCTAATAGATAATAGAAGAGCTTCCAAGAAAGCCCATGGCCCACTACCTATTCAGACACAAACCCCCAAAGATTTCCAGTTTAAGTTCAAGATTCTGAGTTAAGCACACAAATGTCCCCCAGCATTCACCACAACTCAAACCATTTTAATGTTTGTGGCCTCGAGGTCAGAACTCCTCGATTAAAAGCCATTCCAAGAAGTTGACACCCTCCTTGCTCTTCAGAACATGTAAAAAGTGCTTTGTTTTCATTTTATACATTGCCTTTCCCTTCAGTGCATTAGATCTGCAGCCAACTTGAAAAACAGGCACAAGAGCCTCTTAAGTGGGCATTAACTCTAGGGTCAGCCAGTTGGAACATGTTGGCTCCATGCCCACCTTCATGGCTGTGGTAGTATGCCATTGTCTTAATGTCAAGACCCAGTCCTTAAACTTCATTTCACTCTCCACATACCACAAATATGCCTTATGAATATAGATCACAATATAGGTCATTGTTTCAAGCACTCTGCCATCATACAGCCGTATAGTCCTTTGTGAAGCATTTGGAGGATGGAAAAACCCATACAGATGACATCACTGGGCCACACGCAGTGAATTCTGGGACTGGATAAGAGGAGCAAAACTTGTATTACAGATATTCCTGGGCGGCAATCGCTAATATTTTTCTAAGTGGAATAAGGTTTTTTGAACCCAAACAGGATGCCTAAAAGCTGTTCATGGAGACAGGGATCAAGAGAGAAGACACTTGACTTACGTGTTTTCTCCATTATGCTCACACTGGGCCCCTCGATCTCCTGAAGCTTGGTGTAAACACTGATTTTATATTGTGAATCAGGCTGAAGTCCATAAAAGCAATGCCTGGTTGTCCCTCCACCCAAAGTAGATTCTTGCTTTTGTGTATCTGGAATAAAAACAAAATCAAACACACACATATAACAACATTTTAAAAAATAGCCATCAGTAGATGATTTGCTTCTAAAATGCTTAATATGCATGGCCAAATCAGATAACGCCAGGATTAATTACATTTGGTTTAGGTATTGTATCATAGAATTGGTTAAGAGGAAGAATTACTGCTACCATGAAAAGACCAATCATACATATTTCCCTCTAGAATGATCTCCACGTGATCCATAAGTTGCACCTCTTTAGTCAAAGCTTTATATGGCTTTATTTCTAGAAATTTGAAAACCAGTATTAAAAAACTGCA
>NW_017731415.1:187472-207076 GCF_001890085.2 Hipposideros armiger
GCCCTTGAACCTCCATAGCAGGTTCAGAGGCAACTGACACAAACCAAGCCAATATGACTCAGTTCCTGAACTTTTGTTAGAATTATTGAGAAAGACAAGATCTGTTTTAATGAAGACTGTGAAACTGGAAGCTGGGAGATGTAATTCTGGGTTGAACTGGGGCCACCTCACAGAATCGAGCTGAACCTGAAGGCAGGGCCAAGGCCAGCAGAGCAGAGGGATGCGGCCAGACTCAATCTCGGTGACATTTTTTGAACACCTACCATCAGATGTGTCTGAAGCCAGATACTTTTGAACTTCTCAGTATACTAGCCAATAAATTGACCCTTTCTTTGCTTAAGTCTTCATTTATTTATCTGCATTTGTGCTATTTACAAACAAACCTGAAAGATATAGTATATGACCTTGCTCACCAAAACTTTGAAAATTTGTAGGGGTTGCGTCAGGTAAAATCCTAAAAAGAAGTGTTTTAGAGAAACTTAAGTTCAGAGGAGAAAAGTTGACCAGCAACTATGGTTAGAACAGAGGCCTCTTCACTGACTTCATCTCAGAACACAAGTGCATGTGACAGACCATGGGGAATATGTTAAAAAAAAAAAACTGGAAAAAAAATTACCTATGAAACAGTAGGAATTTGCCAGAGGCATTCAGAGATAGGGCACCCTGGGAGAAAGCTTTCCTCCATCACATGGAGGAATTAGGCACCATTTCTCTCTAGTATTTCCTCTGGGGCGCAAGGACTAAAATTTCTGCAGAGGCAACTTACACAGCCATGGAAGAATGGGCACCTGACCACAAGTCCTTCAAAGGCAGTGGTCAGGATGATGATCACATTTCTCTTTAAGATTAAGAAACTCAACCTAAACTGAGCTTATAGATACAGAGAACAGACTCGTGGTTGCCAGAGACAGGGGGTGGGGGATGAGAGAAATGGGTGAAAGAGGTCAAACGGCAAAAAACGGAAGAAACTCAACCTAATTCTTTCCCCACTCTAAAAAAAGACTATTCCTTGACCTAAACCGTGTAAGTTAAAATATTTAAACATATTCCCTACTGCTATCCCCACGCTCATCCCCCGCCCCAACACTCCTTTTTGAGGCTGTCAATTAGAATCTATTCCTGTTCAGTTGATGAATAATATTCAGTCAGACAACTGTGTAAGTGAGATGTAGGCTCACTGGGCTCATAAATGTTGATGACAAATAAACTGAATAACAGTTTTGTTCACTCTTGTTTAATTGAACTGTTGAGGTTCCGTTAAAGAGGCTTGGTGCAGCTTGAGAATAATACTGAAGGAGTACAAGTAAACCCAACTTGAAGATAAGAAGGAAATGTGGATTCATTTTTTGCTAGCAAGACCTTGGCTTCAGAAAGAACTTATTGAGGTTTTGGGTTACCAGATCAATGTTATCAGACGCGTCAGTCACATCCTCTGATAAGAATCCCAGGGTTATTTTGCAAATACGCTAAACTAAAAGCATTTAGTAAAAAATACCTATGCATTTCACCAATTCCCCTGATAAGCCATTTTTGGTACAATTTTATGTCAACCCATATAACTAAAATTTTTATGAAAGACAAGGACTATCCTAAGGAGCCTATGTCCCTTCATGTCAACATCTTAAATGTTATAAAAAGATAAAAGTATAGGGGGTGGTTTGGCAGTGTGAGTCTTATACTTAGTANAAATTCAATATATTTGATATAGAATAGTGTGTTAATTTAAGGTTATATGTTGCAGTATGGGTGCCACAGTGGCAATATTTAGCACCTCTATCACATTACATAATTTTAGCATAATATTATTGTAAATATTCATCATATTGTGCATTAGATCCCTATGTCTTATTTACTACTGGTTATAAGTCTGTATCCTATCAGAGTTTGATAAGCATTTGTATAAAGGAGAAAAGATCTTTTATTAATACCTCAATTTTTAAATGAGCAACAACAAAAACACCAACAAAACCTTAAACCTAAAATCCCATCATTATTGTATTCTTTTACCTTCTTTTGCTGGTGGAATGGTCGGAGGAAAAGTAGGTGGTTGAGTAGGAGGTGCTTCTGTAAAGGAGAAGAAAGAAGAACATCAATTAGCCATCTCATCTGTGGCAAAAAGAAGGAGGTCACGAAGTAATAGTTCTTCAGGGGAGTCAATGGTTGGAGCAGTTACCTTCTTAGAGAGTTTAGTGAATTTAGTGACTATCTTATAGCAGCCAGAGCCTGTGAAAACTGGCTCCATCCATCCCCTCAACCTCGGACTGAAGGCTTGGTGCCATTTTGCCACAATTCAGTTAACCCAGCAGGAGTGAACGCAATCAAACTGTCAATGACAGAGTGGCCCTAATGCCGATTTAAGACACGAATCCTGCCAACTATTTCAAATTAGTCTCTGGCTGCTTTCACATATACAATAAACTTCGTTTCCAGTCTGCCTAAAGAAGGACTGACCATCAATCCTTGTTCAATGGCACTTCCCCCCTTTTCAACCTACAGCCCCAGGATGTGGTCCTAGGTGGAATCTGATTTACTCTCCATTCTGCTCAGACCATATCTGGAAAACTTTCAGCTCTGAAGAATGAATGGAAGGATATCAAAGGCTACCATGTGTCCAGATCAGTTCAACCCTGATGTTGAGGGATGAGAAGTCCATGTAAAAATGGAGGTGTGGGTTGGCAAAAGAACCGGGGGATCCTTAATCAGAGTGGTGACTATCAAACCAGTTCATGTGGCAAATCACCAGGAAGTGATGTCCTCATTAGGTAAGCATCCTAAATAGTAATTTTATGTATTCTTTTCTCTTCTTATTTGACACTAAAAATTTAAGAAAAACTGAAAAAAAAGCAAATCTTTTTGTTATCCCAATTTAGTATGTAGTAAAACCCTTGATTGATCATAGCCATTCATGTTCAGCCTCTAGAGAGAGAAAGAACCAAATAGCTGGAAGGATCTGAGCTCCGGCAGACTGCTTATTTGCCGGGAAGGTTGTAAAGGGAATTTCTTCACTGGCAGGAAGGTTGGAAGAGATGGATTTTAAGGTCTCTTCCAAATTTAAGAACCAATAAAATAAAATGGAGTCAAATGAGTCAACATTTTANACCAAACTCTCAATGCAAAAGCCAACATACAGTTCTTCCACTCGACCTAGAATAGGATTTCTCAACCTCAGCACTGTTGACATTTGGGTCTAGATACTCCTTTACTCTGAAGCAGTGGGGAGGACATACTTTGTCTTGTGTGATGCGTAACAGCACCTGTTCGATGCTAATAGCAACTCCCTACCCCCCAAGTTGTGAACAATCAGAAGTATATCTGTTGGGCAGCAAAATTGCACCAGCTGAGAACCACTGGCCTAAAACAAAGCTATTTTCCCTCAGAAAATCTGATCAATGTTTATAAAATAGGCCAAATGACAAACTGAGCCAATCTGTTTTGCAAATTAACAAATGCCTCAGGCCTAAAGAAAAGAAACCAAAAAATCGGTGAAGGATCCCAAGGAATCCATCTCAAGCAGCCTAGAGCATCCACGGTATATTCTTGCTATTTCATTTTCATTGTCCACAGAGATGTCTGTCTGGAGAAATTGAAGGGTGGGTGTTTTAGTTGTATGAACCTAGACAAATGGGACACAGAAGAGGCTGAAAAGCTTTCCGGAAGCAAGAGTAACATCTCAGATTATAGACGGAGACTAATGGAGGTTTTGAGGGCAGAAAGAGATTTTTAATGGCCCAAAGAATGCTTTTTCAATTTTCCTGCAAAATCAAGGAAAATAATTAGAGAAGCCCTTTCTGCTGAACAACTGAGAAGACCCTTATAATATCTATTTTCAGTCTCCCAGTTAAACTTCATGAAAGTGCTAAGTGCCAGGAGATGATCAGGGGAAGGTGTACACGGTCTCATTTCCACAGGGGTTTGGACCAAGGGGACAATTGCCCCACACGGGTCATTCTCCTGCCTCCAGGATAGAATGATGTGGTAAGGAGAGAGGGGTTTCCTTATCCACGTGACTAAGAGGCTGACAGAAAAGCCTTGTACTACCACAATCTTGGGGCTTCGGTGAATTTTATACCCCAACATAGCTTCCAAAATGAGGAGACTGAGAATTGAGTAAGTGGACTTTTCCCAACCAATCTAAGAAGTGAGAGGCCGTAGTGGAATTAGAAATTAGAGATTCCGAATGTTAAGAGCTTACATATCCAGTGAGCCATCAAAATGTCCTATTTCCTTGGAGTCAAGGTTTCCTTAGGTTGGTTCTTTGTCTGGGGTGTGTATAGGTAGATGTACACCAATTTATATTCTGCTCATGAATGTGTCCAGTCATTTCTTAGGAAAGGTCACAACTTCATTACTGTGAAAATGTCTACCCTAGCACTGACCATACTAGAAATACTTTTATTTGTTTGGTTTTCAAAAATAGTAAAAGACTCTTCCCACTTCTCAAACCAAAAATAAAACCAAAGATAGAAAGACAACCAAAACAAAAATTATCTTAAAAGACATTTTAGGTGCCTAATCATAGTAACAATATTTTATAAAATCATTACTTACCACTAACAGGTTTATAGACAATCCTATAGCCCTTTACAGGAGAAGATGGGGGATCCCACGTGATACGCAACCTGTTATACCATTCTTCTGAGACCCGTAAGTTTTGGGGGCCAGAAGGTGGTACTGAGCAGGAAAGAAAAGGAAAAAAAAGGATTTTCATGTGGTTTTCATTTTTATAATCTACACTGTTGTTAACAAAATTTAAGATATCTTCCCTCCGTGTTAAAAATATTTACAAGTGAAAATGCACAAAACACACAGTGAGAAGCCTTTGAGAATCCATGGTTGTTTTAAATATTAAATATATAGAAAATAATTGTGCTTACAGTGAAACACTTTAATCTGGAGATCAGCAGTCCATTCAATGTCATTTTGGTCCCTGTCTCTTAAGTGAATTTTAAGTAAAAATTTATTAAAATGTGTATTAAAATTTCTGTCTACATGCCACTCTGTTCCACTATCAAAGTATATTTGATCAGCAATATCAAGGGTGATCATCCAATGGGAATGATGATAATTCGCGGAGGTAAGATGCTGATGAGTTTTATGTTTGCTTTCATCTTCACATTACCTATATTGCTGGAAATTCTATATTAGTTTATCAACTCTTTATCAAAACATAAAAGCCATTTATAAGGAGGAATTTTGTAAACTACTGTGCATATGCGTATCGATGGACAATACCCTCATTGTTAGTGATAGAATTTAGTCGGGTTACCACTGTTTACAATAAGGAGGCCATCCGATAACACTTTAAAATAATTTTACTATGTAGATATCGTTACATGTGATGGTATTTCTGTCATGAGATTTAAGTCACATTTCTATAGTACTAGTCTTTAGGTGGTTTTTATTTGTATGGGTGTGTATATATGTGTGTTCAACATGGAACCCTTTTACATATTATGCTGATCTTTAACATACAGAAGTTAAAAGTAGATCTTCGAGCCCAGGTCACCAGCGGTTAGATGGAGTCCCTTTGCCTTGCGACTTTCTTCCTCCTGTCCCCGTCTCCACACAGTGGTGGCTTTACGGTAACATTATGGAACATTAGAGTGTTACGTAACACAGCTCAACACCAACTCTGAACAGCAGAATTTACTATCCTTATTGTAAACTATCCTTGACTACTTTTTTTTTTAACCATCTG
This sequence comes from Hipposideros armiger, assembly GCF_001890085.2. Taxonomy (NCBI): domain Eukaryota; kingdom Metazoa; phylum Chordata; class Mammalia; order Chiroptera; family Hipposideridae; genus Hipposideros; species Hipposideros armiger. The sequence continues at coordinate 193,171 of NW_017731415.1, forward strand.
GATGTAAGACAGACAAGCCTGATGCATGTAAAAGCACATAGGAGGTACTCCACAAATGTCGGGTGAATCCTACTTGATAGTCTTCCTTCATTGCTGATGAAGTCTGTGGTTTGCAAGCACTTATTTAGCTGCAACATACCAAAGTATGCTAGGAATTCCAATATGTAGCTCAAATCCAGACCAAGTCAAGATGCCTACATATGGGTGAAAGTGGGGTGAAGAGGTTGGAACTCCCCCATGGCTCTGCTCTTCCTCCCGCCTTCTCTCTCCTTCCATATGAACCCTGAGGAGACAACTGTAGCAACTCTTAAGAGTGCATAATACTCTGGGTGACCTTTAGCAAAACGTGAAAGCTTGGTATGGGTCTGGAAGGAGGCACTCATAGCATGGGTACAGGGAGGAGGGAGAGATGCCAGCATGGTCCAATGAGGAGATAATACCCGAGCCAGGACTTTGGGCTGCAGCTACAGAATTTTAATGACTTGCACACTTACTTGAAAAAAATCCACACTTAGGGGCCCAGGTATAGAATTCAGCTCTTGCCACTATTCTGCCCCTAATCACATATAACTGTTGGCTAATTCGGGTAGATTAAAGATGGGTGCAGTTTTTCTGACTCGCCTCCCATTGAGGGGTGGAGGTTATGACCCTCCTTTGAATCTGGGTCGGTTCTACAACCACCCTGACCAAGTGACTACAGCAGAAGTGACACTGTACTGGTTCTAAGCATAGCCCTCAACCGTCATGACTGTTTCTGCTTTCTGCCTCCTGGGACTTTTGCTCTTAGAGTCCTGAGTCACCACGTAAGGACTATGATTATCCTGCTGGAAAGACCACATGGAGAGGCTACATGGAGAGAGACGGAGGGGCTCAGCTGAGTCCAGCCTTCCAGGCATCCCCACCAAGATGCTAGGCATGTGAATAAAGTCATCTTGAACACTCCACCTCAACCCAGGCCCCAGGCTGCCATAACCAAAACTATGTAAAACAGAAGGATTTCCCAGCAAGCCTTGCCTAATTTCCTGACCCACAAAATTGTGCGATATAATAAAATGGTTGCTGTTTTAAGCCACTAGGTTCTGGGGACGTCTTCATACAAGTACAGACAACCACACAGTAATAGAGACAATTGAGACCAAGGGTTCTCAGGCTTAATTCTCACTTGACCGTCATGGCCAATTTATCTAACACAAATATTTCATGAGGCCTCCTCTGTGCAGCAGGAGTTTGGTATGCAGAGATAAACAGTACAGATGAGGGACTGGACTCTCATGATACTTCTTTCCAGGGATGGGAGACAGATAATAAACAAATCCATGAGTAGGCAAGGAAATATCAGACAGTAAATAGTGTCATGATATGACCAAAACAAATTGAAACAAAAAGGGATGATATCACAGAGAGTGGGAGCTCCTTTGCCTGGGCGGTCAGAAAAGTCTGAGAAGGTGACATTCGGCGGGAGACCAAAATGACAAGAAAAAACCAGAAGTGCAAACATCTAGGAAAGGATATTCCATGTGAAAGGAATAGCTAGTGATTAGGTCTCGAGACAGGAACAAGCTTAAAATGTCCAGTGAATGGGGTGGCCAGGTGGCTCAGTTGGTTAGAGTGTGAGCTCTGAGCAAAAGGGTTGCTGTTTTGATTCCCACATGAGCCAGTGAGCTGCTCCCTCTGCAACTAAATTAAAGACAACAACTTGAGCTGTGCTGCCACTGAGCTGCTGGTGAGCAGCCAGATGGCTTGGTTAGTTAGTGCGCGTGCTCTTAACAAGGTGGCCGGTTCGACTTCCGCATGGGATGGTGGGCTGCACCCCAGCAACTAGATTGAAAACGGCGACTGGGCTTGAAGCTGAGTTGCGCCCTCCACAACTAAGTTTGAAGGACAACTTGACTTGGAGCTAATGGATCCTGGGAAAAACACGTTGTTCCCCAATAAAGTTAAAGAAAAAAATGTCCAGTGAAGAACAGAAAAAGAGGTAGGGCTGGGGCCATTATTAGGAGGTGAAATCAAAGCGATCAGCAGGGTCCAGGTCATGTAGCACCTTGTAGGGCCTTGGGAAGGATGTTGGATTTTATCCTGAATACAATGGGAAGCCAATGGAAGACTTGGAACAGAGGTGTTCCAAATTATGAGATAATTTATATTTTGAAAAGCTCTTCAGGCTGCTGTGAGAAAAACAAGGGCGTCAAGAGTGGAAAACTCTAATGAAGACTCCATAGGAGGCTTGGGCATTTATTTAAGTGAGCATGAGTGTGGCTTGGGTTGGGGTAGAGCACTTAGATGAAGAGAAAATGGACAGGCATGTCGAATGCATTTTGGAGAATCAATAGGACTTGTGATGAATTAGATGCAGAAAGAGTAAGATGCAATTGTTTTGAAGACTTAGCTTTTATCAGCAATAAAACTGAAGTCCAGAGCAGTGAGGCAACTTGCCCAAAGTCACACAGCTTGAATGTGTGAAGAGAGACTTCACACCCAGATTTTCTGTCTCCAAATCTCGTTTGCTGTTTTCACCGCAATGCATTGTGTCATTCGGAGTGTATTACAGGGGATGAACATTTTTTATTTAATTAGTCAGCTAGTATCCACAGGGAGAAAGTGTCACTCACAGGTTTTTCCAGGGGCGGAGACACTGACACCTTCTCCGTCATCGTAGATGGGAGTCACCGTGACTTTGTATTCAGTATCTGAAAGAAGAGGCTTCAGAAGGAGATTGTTCTGGCTTCCAGGTACCATAACCTACACAGAAAATCAAAGGACCATGGTCTTAGTAAGCCCTCTATTCCCGTTGGTCTACTCATGGAGCAGGACTATATAGGCACTGTGAAATAATCAGAAGCAAGGAGATGTACATGGAGTGATGAGAAAAAGAAGAGCACCCACGCAAAAGCATTTCTCTCTAAAATTCCCCTGCAGCAACCCCTTCGTCTATCACCATGAATGCAGGCCATTTAAATGTGAAGCTCTTAAGCTCAAGAAATAGTCTTCTCTCAATATCTTTTCAGCATTTGTAAAGTATCCAGAAGAGAGAATCATTTGGGAAGCAGGTGTTCATAGCTCAGGAGTGTTCATTCTAGAACCCGGCCTGCTTATCATGTTGGATTCTATTTTGATTCGATCCTCTCGAAAATGCAGCCTTCCGTTCTTCAGCCTTTGAGAGATCATCTAATCCCAGCATTTTGGAAAAGAATGGATGCTAGCCAAGAACAACAGAACTGCACTTTAAATCCAAGTTTTCCGGATCAAAATATAGTTACCCATAACACTAAAAATGTTGCAGCTTTTTTTTTTTCATTTCTAAAAGATGTCGCCCTGTCTCTGAAATCACCACCATTCTGTCTCTGAAGGCTGCAAAAACATAAAATGCAATGGTGGAAATGACCCACACAAGCATTGGAGCACCCCGCCATGTGGCTCAGGCAGAGCCACATTCTGGCATCCCTAGAAAAAGATGTGGACCAGAAAACCCACATGTTCTCAATACTAAAACCACAAGCCTTTCTGCCTGTGTTCCAGCAGTTAGAGGCTGACACATCTTGGGCCATTTAAGAGACTTAATCATGGCTGGAGAAACGTTAGGATGTAAGAATTAACCCAAATGTGTTTAAGACAGTCACAAGACCGGGGCAGCTGGAGATGCTTTTCGATTCAAATGCCAGGAGGCAAAGGGCTGTGCTGTCTATGTCTGGATGAGAGAAGGAACCTATAAATCAAGGAATAAGCCCTAGAAAGCCTCAAGTTGAACCCAGAAGCAGCTGTTGCTAAGATATGGCTAAGCTCTATAAGCAAAAAAAATTTTTTTTAATATAGGAAAAAAGGAAGTCTGAATTAGGTGATTTTTATAGTGGATTAATATGATTTTGCTTTTCATAGGAAAGGGACATTGAAATATACAGGGTTGTATTGATGTGGTCCTGGGTGGGAGACTTTTAAAAAATAGCTCTGCTTTATTCGAGGCTAAATTAGATAATCCTAGCATTAAGAACATGAAAAGGAAGAACTGTAACCACAATAACCCTGACTTATATTACCCCATTCAGGTAGCTACACTTCGGGGTGTTGCTTCTAAATAGAGCCACTCTGGAGCACAGAGCCTGGGCTTTTTGTTCTAAGCTGTTTGTTTAGCAAACCACCCATATTGATGTTCCTTAAATAAAGTCATCTCTCAAATAAAAAAAACACATGGCCTTAGGACCAATTGAATTTAGACTCTGGCATACTGAAAAGCATTGAGGCCATTTTGGAGGATACATTTAGCTTGCCAGGAAGTCGTTGCGGTGGTTTATAACAACATCCATCATTGACTTAGCAATTATGATGTGTCAGGTGTTACTCTTAAGCATTCTAATATAGTTCATCTTCACCACAATCCTTTGAGATAAGAGGTATGATTACACCCATTTTATAGACGGGGAAGCTGAGGTCCACACAGCTATTGAGTAAAGGTGCCATAGTGAAATCCTAGATATCTGGCCTGAGCCTCGCTTTAACCACCACCCCTCTACCCCACATGACTACACTGCTTGTATCTTCGTACCCTAATTATATTAATTCCCAATACTAAAATGTCAATCTCCTCTGGGGTCTGCAAAGTTCCTTCTGCCTGGCCTCTGCAAGATAAAGATGGGCTCCTACCAAAAACAGATGCTGGAGGTCATAGCAGATGATGGGTTTGTTTATAAAACAATTCTATAAAAGATGCTCATGGTTAAGTGAGATGCAAATCTAAACAGTGGACTTCATGTTTTTAATTTTTTTTTGAAATTCAACTTCATGTCTGACTCATTATTGTCCAAAGCTCTTCAGAGCAGCCTGGATCCTATCCACAAGCTGTTCCCTCAGTGAAAAGAGGATTCCACCACACCACTGTGTTCCCGTTTTCTAACATTCTGTTTCTAGACAGGAATTCTCATGGCATCTGTGGTGAAAGACTACACCTAGTGTTGGTGCTGTTGTTCAATGCCAACCCATTGAAGACCAATATTTTTATGAAATACAATAAAACAAAATCGCTAGAAAAAAAAGGATCACGTCCTTGGGCATTGCAGCAATGTCAAATTGCTATAAACGTTTCTAAAGCTCAATCTTAATCTCTGAATTTATCCTGTAGGAGACTGAGTCCCACCCTGAGTAACCCTGCTCTAGAACATTTCTTCCAAGTTGGGAATTGGTTCACAGTTATGGATTTTGACATCAAGGCTCTAGAAAAGTCTGGAATCCTGACCAACCTCTCACAGACAAAGACGTATAAGACTTCCCTACCCTGATGACAAAATTTGGGCAATGCCATTTTCATACCTCCATATTTCAGAGCAGAGTTGAAAGTCAAACCTTATGAAATATTTGACAGGTAGGTTTGCTTTCTAAGACTTCAAAGCCTTTTTATTGGAAATATTTGATAGATTTGATTATGCTTAGAAAACATGTAAATACTTCACTTACCTCAATTGGAAAATTAAATTTAATTCCCTTTGTTTTACATATATTAAAGCTTGAATTTGATTTACAATGTTGTATACACACACTCTTAAGACTCTACCTTCAATACTCTATTTCAAGTAAATTTAATCAGCATTTTTTTACTAGTTTCAAGTATACAAAGCAATGTAATAGACATTTACACTCCTCACAAAGTGATAACCCCCACCCTCATCTACTATCCCTCTGACATTGTATATAGCTGTTACAATACCATTGACTCTATTCTCTACCCTGTACTCCATATCCCATGGCCATATAGATATATTTAATTATAGTTGACATTCAATATTTTTCTACTTCAGCTTCAGGCATATAGCATATTGGTCAGGCATCTATACCGCCTATGAAGTGACCTCCTGATAAGTCCAGTGTCTATCTGGCACCCTACATAATCTTTACAACATTATTTAGTATATCCCCATACTGTATTTCACATCCCTGTGACAATATTATGTTACTAATTTGCACTTTCTAGAGTTAAGGAAAATTTGAAAAAAAAATGGTAAGTCATTTCTCTTATCCAGACACATTTCCTTTACCACTTTTTAAATATGTTTTAGCCATCTATCTTTCCCTGCCATGTGTAATGATTTTAAGATATTTATTTGGTGTGTGAGAGTTCATGGCCCTTGGATTTTGGTAGAGGTCTACAGCTATCTGTCCTACCTTGGTTTTATAATCTAAACCTAGATGTACCCACTTTCTGTCTCCAATAATAATACATTACATTTATATAGCAGTACATTTCAGTTGAGTCCCGGAAGATATGTTCCTAAAGTAAATATGCACAAATCCAATGTAATTCAAATTCATTAAAGGAGCTTAATATTTAAAGAATTATAGAGTACTTTCTTCTGTATAATAAAAACATTTCTGCACAATAAATAATCACCACCAAATTTATCAATATTTTTCATTTTTATTAAATGTTTGTTTAACTGGTGCACATGTGCTTTAAGGCTTTTGATCTCTCTTTCCTTCATCTGGGTTCTCCAAGTGTTTCGAAATAAACAGTGTGAAATGAAAGAAACTACCAAAGGGAAAATTAGCTAGAGACAACCCAAAGAAAATATTATTATTATTTTACCTTGCATAGCTTACAAGTGCATGCATGAGATTAAATTGTTACTCTTTCCAAATTAGCAAGAATAATTTAGCAAGAAGCTTAATGTATTTCTTGGAAAGACTAGAAACAGCAAGCAAAAACAAAATTCTCACACTGGGAAGTTTTTATGGGTCTCATATTTAGGAACTCAATTAAAATATGAGAACAATAACAGGAAAAATAAAACACCCCAATTATATCTTTAGTTACCATTGCTAAGCCTGGTTTTGATTTTTTTGAATTTCTCAGTCGTGGATAATTTGAAATCTATGGTCTGAGTTCCTTTATAATTCAACCTATTTTGCTTAAGTGTCCATTAACTTCCCGAAAGTACTTTCTGGCTATACATAGTACACATGGCTATTCTCAGGGTTATCGCTCTGTTCTGTAATGGTTCCTCCATCAGCCTGAAATAAAGCACTTTCCTGAGAGAATTTAGGGCTCAAAGAATTGTTTAGACATGCACAAAAATAAAACTACTTTTCCATCAAAGGCTTTATAAGTAAGGAAGAGGAAGGAAGTATAGTAATGTTATTCTCAAGCAATAAGGAATTTGGAGACTTCTTTCCTAGAGTGTCTCAAAAACAATGCCCCAGACAAGAAATGCAAGTAACGAGGCTAAATAAAGCATATTCTATGACGAAAAAAAAGAGAAACATTTCTTTTGAATGCAAAGTGGAGTTATTGGGTCTAGGAAACAATTTTCAGGTTCTAGGCTAAAAGCAATGGTACAGTGTAAATTAAGAAAACACGAGAAGGCCATGATTAAGAAGGTAGCCAGGTTGCCAATACAGAAAAACAAACAGAGATGAAACAACTTAAAGCAAACTCAACTTCCAAAACTTTAAATCCCCTAAGGCCGACGCTCCTATTTAAAAATAAATTAGAAATGACTATAACTCTGCTCAAAATTAGCTGATGTCAGTGAAAAATATAATTATTTGTTAATGGATGGTATTTTATTAGAAACACTTCAACTGTATAAAGAAGACCTCTTATATATGCTTCACTTAAAAAGTTTTTATCAAGGGCCAGCCGAGTGGCTCAGTTGGTTAAGAGCTCACTCAAGAGTGCAAGCTCTGAGCAACAGCAGTTCGAGTCCTGGACCGAGCTGAGCTGCCGCTGAGCTGCCAACATGTGGCAGGATGGCTCAGCTATAAAAATATTAAAAGTAAATAAATAAATAAAAAGTTTTTATCAGAGTCCCAAGGGCAAAAAGTTACATATATACGTATATATATGGTTGTCAGAAAAGTCATGACGCATTTTTTCTGTTTTTCATTGCAAAAATGCGTCATGACTTTTCCGATATATATATATATATATATATATATATATATATATATATATATATATATATATATATACACAGAGATAAGTGTCTAGGCAACTATTTATGATCCAGCTTTGCTTTGGTGCTCTAAGAAGTTGTCAAGGCAGCAGAAACTACCTGAGAAACAAGGTTCAGAAGCTTTGTCAATTTGAAGTAGGTTGTATGTGGAGCAAGGTTTGGAGATAAAATGGTCATCAAGAAACCCATCGTTAAGTTTGGATAAAGTGAAAACATTAGTTTCTGGAGATGGTAGAGTCGCCAAGAAAGGAGCAGTAGAGCTTACATTCATCTCTGGAGATAACCGCGTTAGCTCTGTTAGTCAGGACACCTCAGAGTTTCTAGGAAGCTGGATTTATACAGACCGTTCCTACCACTTCTTCCTCAGGGTCCCCTTGAGCAGTCAGGTAGGTCACCCTGAACTGCTGCACGCTGCTGTCAGAAATGTCCCATTTGACCCGCAGGCTAGAAGAGGTTTCATCATCTACAACCAGGTTTCTGATTCCTGTCCGGAAAACTGGAATAAACACAACCGAGGATTAAAAAGTTTTGAACCCATTATACTCCACCATGAGCTATAGCGACCATTGGTGGAAATGGTAACAAGTATCATTTAATGTATCTCTCTAATGTAGATCTGTGTGAAGAACAGCTTCACTTTAGTGGTTAATGGGGAGACGTGATTCCTATGAGGAGCAAACAAAAATGGGTTTAAGAGATGCTTACAAGACCATGGTCCCCCTCAAAACTATCAGCTCTGTATACACACTAGTAAAGGAACTGGGGAGAAGCTACTAGACTAAGGAAGCCAAAGGGAAGCCCACAGGGAGCATGCTCAGGAAATCCTCACAGTAGTGCTCTGTTGGAGAAGCTGCCATGATGGGCCAGATGCGGTCACTCTCAGTGTGATCCAGCACCCAACACACATCCCATCACCTGTTCCCCAATTTCTGCTTTAACACTTGTCACTTAAAGCACACATCTCTTATCATGGCTGCCTCTATCCATTCAGCCCACGTGGGTATTATCCTTTCTCTGATAGCTTTCCAAACTCCTTCTCCTGTGTTCTCTGACACATTCCTTCTCATATTCCCAAGGGGCCTGCCCCCTCATTTGTCCCATTTTTTCTTCTCCCTTCTGTGCTGACATCTTTTCATTCTAGCCATCTCCACTGACTCTCTCTTCTCTTCATTCATTCATTCATTCATTCAGCAAACATTCATTGAGCTGTTTTCGTATCTCAGACTGTGTTATGTCTTTCAGATAAACAGTGATTAACACGTGACAAAAATAGTACAAGTGTCACAGAGAAGGCAGGAAGGTGACATTTACCAGGGAAAATTCGGGGAGGCTACCAGGCAGTGGGAACGAAATGCAACATCTTACCTTCAGGGCTGAGAGTTCAAGATGGCAGGAGGAAATGAGGAACGCATAAAAACAAAGGCAGCAGAACCCAACCAGAAAGGATCTTGGATGTTATGATAAAGAGATTCGGGGGCACAAAGGAGAGCTCAATAAAGATTAACTGAAGAATGAATGACTCAGTAAATGAATGAATGAATGGGTAATGGAAACCCAGAAACCCACAGAAGGGTTTTAGGTAGAGAAATAAATGATATCATCAAGCGTGTGCTTTACCTGGTGGCTCTGACAGCTAGTTGTGATTGGTACTATAATGAAAGGAGAAGTTAAGGTGAGGGAGAAGACAGCTGATGCAGGAAAACCAATAGACCAGCTAGGTCTTAGTTACTCACAGGAATGCAAGGAAACCATGATATAAAATAAATAATTCTCAACAGAGAGCAACAGGAGAAGTCACTGGGATTAAGAGGAAGGCAGCGACTCTGGGACTTGCCATGCTAACATCCTCTGAAAGATTAAATGAGAATTCAAAACAAAGGCGGGAGACCTAGAGAGATGTAACAGTGAGATCAGCAGATGAGAAGACCAACTGGCATTGGTGGGTAAGAAAAGATTGAGAGGTTCTGAGAGGAGGAAAATTTGAACTGACATGCCTAGTTCCTAATTAAAAATGTAAAATAAATAAAACTGGGATAAACATAATTTCTGTTTCAATCAAACTTTTCTTATAGGTAAACAGGCTTTTATTCATCCTCACCCGACGTCACAGGTCTGGTAGGTACGATGGTCGTAGCTGGTTCTGTCCAAGCACTGTCAACTAAAAAAAATATTCATTACTTTAAAATACTGTAATGATAAGAACTCTATATATTTGTACATAGCATTTTAGAGTTTTCAAAGAAAATTTCCCCTCTATTATCTCACTTGCTTTTCACAGCAACCTTGGCTATGGTTGCAAGAGGGAAGAATTGAGTTGGAAGTGAGGCAGACATTGTATGTGTTCTGAGGCTATGGAAACTGAAACCCGGAGAAGGTGAAGGTCCTACTTACAGATAGCAGCCTTCATAGAAACACATGAATTATACCTATAAAATTGTGAAACCTCCCAGTAACACAGAAATGGGGCAAATTTCCAAACCGTGGAAACTCAAGGAAATGAAACAGTGTTAGAGATCAAGTTGTGAAAGGCTGCCGAGCAAGGCCACCAAGGAAGACAAGTGCATCTTCTATTTCTTGTATCCACCCTGGGCAACCAGTGGGTGGAGCATCTGTGTGGTGTTCCACCAGGGTCCCCTTTTCAGGGTCAACACACTCATCCACCAATGTCTGGAATACCGGCTTCCAATGGCTCAGAGCTCCGGGAACTGCCTGGCCTGAAGTCATAGACTCTGTCAGGGGATGGCCTACTTCCAATGACCGGGGATGCAGGGATACAAAGGCCCAGCCTTTTAGACTCAATTTGGGGCAACTCAGAGGGGTCATCCCAGGTCTAGAATGCCTAATAGAATTTGCTAAGGACTCGGTTTAGCATCTTCCCTATGCCTCATGCGGCCAGCCTTACTTCCTTACAGATGCGTCTCCCAACTACGCTCCTCAATAAACCTTCTGGATGCAATTTTTCTGGGTCAGAATGTGATTCCAGGCAACCCAATCAAAGAAAATGTAATATGTGTTTAATACCTCATAGTTTAAAAATGAAGGGATGAATGAATCAGCAAGTGAATCTTGTACACAACTCTTGGAACCAAGATCAACTTGGGAAATTCCATAAACTCTTAGTGGACATGTTTGTCTTCGGTTTATTTGTTTGCTCATTTATTCAATGATAAATTATTCCATTCATCCGTCCACCCAGCAAGTATTTATTGCTCCATTACAATATGCAAAGTACTGTGCTAAGCACTGGAGATATTATGGTGAACAAGATATGCTCCCTGCCTTTATGGTGCTAATAGTCTAAGAGTCAATGACGCTTCAGATATTGGTTTCATTAAAGGTAAGGATGCATGAAAAATTCGGGTGGACAAAGAGAAATCGAAGCCTCTGAGGCCCAGAATATGGCTGATGGGACAGGAAACCTGGGGGAGTGAAGAAGGTGTCAGAATGGATGGTGGGAGCTGGTGATGTCCACCTTGGCCAAATCCGGACTTACGTGTGGTCCCAACAGCAGTCACCACCTCACTCTCACTTCCGTCATCCAGCACAGCCAGCAATGAAACTTCATATTCAGTGCCGGGCTCCAGGCCTCTAACAACATATGAGTCTTGGTCTTCTTTTAGGACAACCTAGAAAGGATTTGGTGCTTAATAACTGGGTTTACTCGAATAATAGAGGAGAACGTGAAGAAGAGAATGAATAAAAAGGAAAAAACATTATCCTGAGTGTAAGTCAGAAACAACTAAGCATAAAGAACCCCTGGGCCATTGAATTTTTTTTTTTTTAAAGTTAAACCAGAGGTTTGATTCCTGTCAATTCTCTCAGAAAATAAACGATGAATATCACAATGGTGGCATTCTGAAGTTTTATTAAATGTCATTTATGAAAGTCAAACAACCTGGAAAGATATAAAATATATCACTAAAGCACTAGGAGAGATGTATTTTACATCAAACGATCTGACATTTAGGAAACTCCATGCCATGCAACATATTAATCCCTTCTGGGGTCCTTCACCTATTTTTAAAGGGAAGAGCAACTCAAATGCAGCAGGGAGTATGCACTTTCAGATGAAACGCTGCAGATTAATTTTCAGCCTGTCTCAGGCAACTCACTTCCTCGGTCTTCCCACCGTAGACTGGGATCCACATCAGCTTGTGCTGCCCTTCATCTGCCGAGAGGGGATGCCAGGTCACCCTGAAACTGTCTGTCATCACCTCATCAATTTCCAAGTATTGCTGGGCTGGAACTTCCTCTATAAACCAAGGAAGGAGATTTTATTAGGATAGTGAGAAGGCAAGAAAGCCATCACTCTGGGCAGCTCCTGGAGGCCACACCTGGAGGCCACACCTGGGGGCGGCACCTGGGACCAGAGGAAGAGGAGACTCTCTCCGAGGAATCCCTTGCTTTCGGAAAGCCCATGGAAGCACATGGTGGCCTTCCTCCTGTTTCTGTTTCCAGCATTTAACCACAGGGTAAATTAGGAAGACCATGAGCACAGCTGATTTTACAAAGTTTCCAATGATTTCCAGAACTCTTAGGTTCTCTACTTAGTTCTTTCCATTAACTATAAAAAATACTCATTATTTTACAAAGATAATATTGTGTAAGTATTTTGAGGAAATTAACAAAATGGTATCCTAGAGGCCTGAGAAATGGAACATTTAGCTTTATTCGCTTTCGTGCCTAAAGCTCTCTCTAGGAATAAATTAAATCCTGGAGAAGAAGCTTCACCCTTTTAAGCTAGTACGTATGGCTGCCTTCAGAAGTGAAACGTAATTCATCAGACCTTCCCCTATTGCACTGCTTATACACTTCCAGGATGTACAACAGAGAGCATAACAGGCAACTACACCCAAAATGAATTGTCAGTCATTGGTTTTTATTATTTGAAATCAGAGATGTTTAAGACTCTTGGATAGGACACCATGAGAATTCCAACTCAAGTTAGCCTTCAGGAGATTTTGTGGAATTACTGAACTTTTTTCTGTGAACATTATTTCTTAATCCACCTTAATTCTCATCTCTCTCCAAATTACCTTCTCGTCTCCTCCATATAGCACTAAATTTGTTTCCAAATGCAATTAATAGGTCTAAGAAAGCAAATGACAGCATTGTTGCCACCAAGAAGTCAAAAAAGTTTTATATTTATTGAGTGACTACAGGGTATATGCGTATGTAGATAAGGAAAATAATGCAGTCATGCCTTATTTTTTATTTTAGTATTTAAAATAGTCCATATTGTTGTATTACTAGTTCAGGCTGCATGCAAACACCTTCTTGGCTACTATTAGGTTCAATGGTATGAAACTTATTTTTGTCGATCAAAAACTGTTGGATATAAGCAATTTGGGGAGTTCAACATAATATACACACATATAGGGCCGGCCGAGTGGCTCAGTTGGTTAAGCGCTTGCTCAAGAGTGTGAGCTCCGAGCAATAGCGGTTCGAGTCTCGGCCCGAGCTGAGCTGCCAACAGGTGGCAGGATGGCTCAACTAAAAAATAATAATAATAATAATCATATACACACATACGAATGAAAGAAAGTTGGGAATATTTTACAATACAACAAAAGAAACAGTGTATGCTTAGGAAGAAAGCCATGTACATTTTTATTGAACTGATCCCTTTTGAATTTAGATGATCATTCTCTTTTCCTCTTGCTTTGATAGAAAATAATTAGCCAGTATGCAATTTAGTGACCTAATTGTTCATTTGTTAATAACAATTAAGATAAACAAAAATTAAAATACAATGTCTACAAAATCACAATGGAAGAAGCTGCTCCAACTTGTGGTTATATAGTTACTCCTGGAAATTTTTCAAACCATAGGAAGGCTTACCTGTGGTAAAAATGCCAGTCAGAGGCTCTGACTGCCCTTCACCATAGATGGAGAATATGGCAACATTGTACTCCGTGAGGGGTGTCAGGCCCTTCAGAGGGAAGGTTGTAACAGGATCGACTTCAACC
>NW_017731415.1:207699-209611 GCF_001890085.2 Hipposideros armiger
CTCATAGAAAGAATAGATATTTTATCTTTGAGAGGTTGTGTCTTGGGCTGCTAAGCTGCATAGCACAAGGGACATGTAGTAGACCAAGTAAATGGTGTCCCCCACCTAAGCACTTTGCATACATTACCTCAATTAATCCTCACAAAACTTATAGAAATATGGCCTTGCTCTAGCGATACTCTAGGGAATTGAAGAAAAAGACTTATTTACCTGATAGAGCAGACTTCCAGAAAAGATCCCACCTAAAATGTTTTCAAGATACATTTTGAGGCAACATCAATAAAATCTGTTGGTTATAATACTATCAATGACTTTTTTTTTTTTTTAAGATTTTAGTGGGGAATTGGGGAAGGGAAGAGTGTTGGGGAATTGGGGAAGGGGAACATTGTGTTTTTCCAGGACCCATTGGCTCCAAGTCATTTGTTTGTTTGTTTGTTTTTTTCCAGGACCCATCAGCTCCACGTCAAGTTGTTGTCTTTCAATCTTAGTTGTAGAGGGCGCAAGCTCAGTTCCAAGCCCAGTCGCTGCTTTCAATCTAGTTGTGGGGGTGGGAGGAGGAGAGGGCACAGCCCACCTTCCCATGAGGGAATGAACTGGCAAACTTGTTAAGAGCACGCGCTCTCACCAGCTGAGCCATCCAGCCTCCCATTGGCAGCTCAGCGGCAGCTCAGCTCGGGTGCAGCTCACTGGCCCATGTGGGAATCAAACCAGTGACCCTGCTGCTCAGAGCTCGTGCTCTAACCAAGTGAGCTACCCGGCCAGCCTCAATGACTAATCTTGATGCTACTTGAGGTTAAGGGCAAGGTGACTAAGCTTAATGTATGTATTTGTTCATGGCAATCCAAGTGACTTTTGCCAAAATATAAAACGTGTCACTTTTCTACTTAAAAACCTTCCTTGGCTATCTACTGCCTTCCAAGTCAAAACCAGGCACCCTGCAATGACTGCTTGGCCTTCTATAATCTGGACCTCTGCTCTGTTTTTTGGCCATCCTCCTAATTACCTCACTGACCTCCAGCCACACTGACCTTCCATCAGATCCATGTCTTTCTCACCTCAGGGCCTTTGCACATGCAATCCATTCTGTCTGCAACCTTGTTTCCCTAGCCCTTTTCAAAATTGGCCTTCCTCATCTCTCAAGACCAGGCTTCAACTGCACCTTTTCAAAGGCAGTTTCTCTTCCCACCTATCTCAGTATCTAAGACTGCCCTTGCATGTTTCCTCCTTAGCACCAATCACAGCCCGAAATAATTTTATTTCCTTACATACTTATTTCCTGCACAGAGTGTAAGCCCCTTGAGGGCAAAACGTTGTTTAGCTTCTTCACTGCTGTATGTTGAATTGTATTTTTTTTTCGAGTGAATCGAATGAATAAATAAAAATTAAGATGGAGGCACCAAAGAACGATTTTAAAAGAAATAATATAAAGGGCTCATCTAAACAAAAAGCCAATGCAGAAACCATATACATCTCTAAGATATCAACTAGAGTTCACTAAAAGAGTTCCAACCCTAGAGAGAGGAGTTTCCATTTGCATCCTTTGGAAGCCCTGAACTGCTCTGTTGGAGAGGGGGAGCCACCCCCAGCCTTTGCAGCCACCCCAGACATGGACGTGAATTCATCTTGGAAGTTCTAGCCCAGTCCAGTTCCCAGATGAATGCAAGAGCCACCCCAGGTGACACTTCGTGGAGCAGAGGCAAGCCATTCCTGCTGAACCCTGCCAGTTACATAATCATGTAACTTAAGCAGGGGTGTTAGTTATGTAGCAACACAACAGTTAACCGAAAAAGAAATGCAGCATCTTTTTTGAATCTAGGCCTGATAATACCATCGCTCATTTTTAGCATTTCGTGTTTACTCTGGTCTGGATACTGTCTGTAAGCTTTTGATGCATTAGTTCACTTCATCCTTA
>NW_017731415.1:211471-275053 GCF_001890085.2 Hipposideros armiger
ACCTATTGTGGTGATCCTTTCACAATTATACAAATATCAAATCATCATGTTGTACATCTGAAACTAATATGTCAACTATACCTCAATAAAAATAATTTTATGATATAATTATATTTATAAATATAACTCCCATATACATGTATATGATAGCTTATTTTTGTTTCATGAAAAATTATTACCAAAGGAAGATGCTCTACAGTGAACAAATATTAATTGCTGAATATGGTGGTTATGTTATTTCGATTGTTCAATGAGTTAACAGTTTTAAGTTGGTAAGCTTCACATAAGAATCGAAATCCCTGGTCAGAAGATCAAGGGTCACAAGAACTGGCAGCCCCTGCCTAGATTTCTATGCAGCAACAATCTGCAGGAGTTGACACTGGCTTAGTCTTGGATAGACACGTATGCATTCCCCAGCATCTCAGTCCCCACCAGGCCTAGCATCCTGTCACTGTAAACCTCTGTCCATGGTCACTTATCATCAGTCTTGGAATTACTGTCTTTCTCTCAGTAGGGAATTTCTTCTACATTCATGTCTAAAAAGTGGGAATGAAATATAGCCTAAGTTAGTCTCATGTTTTAAGAAAACAGGTGAGAATATATTTCCCTGCACGTGTGACTATTTCTGCCTTTTTCAGGGCAGGCTTCACTCATTTATATTACCTGCCAGTTCTTCTTACACAGCTAAATTTGCAAACCTTAAGGAAGTAGTTTCTTTATCACTCACAACAAAGAGACACTGATAGCTCAGTTGCTTCAGTTGCAATCCTTTTACTATTTCAGATTACCATCTTGAAATGCAAAGAAACTAGTCCAAAAGATTCCACCTTCATCAGAATGATTTGCCCTCAGGAATTATGAAGATTTAATGAAAGATGTTGAACAGTATTTCTGTACTGCTAGCAAATGTGTAGTTACTGTCCATTCATTACCCAATGTCCCATGTGAGGGTGCATTCTGCAAAATACTGATTGGATTTAACTGTAGGAAAAAGTTTGTCATTGCATATAAAAATACTTGCTTTATTTAGACCAAAAACTGAAATGAATCCAACATATTTCCCTCTTTGTCTTAGCTTCTTGGACCAAGATAAGGGAAAAAAAACTAAAAATAACTTTGCTATCTATCCTGCTAAAACATATTTCCAAGAAAAGAATTTCTGAAGAGCCTTAGTCACTGAGTGCAAGATACTTTATCTTTGGGGCCGGTCGAGTGGCTCAGTTGGTTAAGAGCTCGCTCAAGAGTGTGAGCCCTGGTTTGATTCCCACATGGGCCAGTGAGCTGCACCCGAGCTGAGCTGCCAACAGGTGGCAGGATAGCTCAGCTGGTGAGAGCACGCGCTCCTAACAAGGTTGCCTGTTTGAGATGGTGGGCTATGCCTGCCCGCAACTAAAGACTGAACTCGGCACCTTGAGCTGAGCTGCCACCCGGGTGGCTCAGGGAGTAGAGTGCGCGCTCTTAACAAGGCTGCCAGTTCGACTCCCGCATGGGATGGTGGCTACGCCCACCTGCAACTAATTGAACACAGCACCTTGAGATGAGCGATACAACTGGACTTGGAGCTGAGCTAGCTGCACCCTCTACAACTAAGATTGAAGGACAACAGCTTGGCTGTTCCCCTCCCCCAATTCCCCAACACTGTTCCCCTCCCCCAATTTCCCAATAAAATCTTAAAAAAAAAAACCTTATCTTTCTGGGTGCTAATAAGTTTTATTATTTGAAACTATATTCTTATACAAAACATGAATTATTCAGTTTTCAATGTAAGCTCATCTAACTAGGGTCTTTCAGATGCCAGTTTACTCAGAAGCACAGGGATAAACTGGATAACACTGACATTATTTCTGGTTTCCCACTGCTATGAAGATACATACTTCCCTACCCTTGTCCAATGGGGAATGTGGTATTTTCCAAAGATGGCTACATCAACATATATATCTCCCATCCCACATGGCTCCCACCCTAAATGGGGCCTGTGTTCCTCCTTGCCTTGGGTCCATCAGGGACTGGTGATATCGCCTACTTTGACAATGACACCTGTATCTTCTCTGGTTCGATTTGACTGTGGTTTGGCTTGGGATTTTTTTAAAGTTTTTCTTTTCTTTGCTTTCCTATCCTTCCACCAAATCTTAAATGACTCTGTTTACTATACATTTACTATGCATACCAGTTTCAACGGTTCTGTTTACTTCAGGCTTTGTGCATGCCTGGGCCTGGGTGACTCGGGAGAGGTTTTTGTATCCCAATGGGATCCACTCCTGTCCCTGAGGCAGCAGGCCAGCCTCTGGGAAGTGCCATTTTTTCAGGACTTGCCTGACCGACTTCTCCTTTTCTTTGTTCTGCCTCTCCCTGCATGCCTATAAAACCTGCTGGTGGCGTTAGAAGCCGGAAGGCAGTCTTTGTGACAAGGAGCCCACTGTCTTCTCTTAATGCTGGTCTTTTGGAATAAATCTACTTTTCTTTCCACCAACCTCACCTCTGGAGTTTTGGTTTTTGTGCAGCGAGCAGCCAGAGCTTTTGCAGGATAACACAACCAATGGAGTGTGATGCAGAAGTAACTCAAGGTGACACAGCTTCCACCTCTCTCTCTCCCCCTCACCCCGCACCCCTCCTCCATCCCCCTGCCCCCTCCCTCTCCAATTGTCTGGGTACTCCTGACCCAACATGTAAGAAGTCCAGCTCCCCTAAAACTGCCATGCTGGAGTGGCGGAATCATGTGAAGAACCTACTTAGAGACACAGAGGGCTGCTCCAGTCTTTCCAGACCAGGCACCAGACATACGAATAAAGAAGCCATTGTGATGACACCATCTCCAGCTCCAATCTCATGAGTGACCTCAAGCCAGAGCTACATATCCAAGCCCTACTAACTCCTGACCCACAGAAACTGTAAAAGAAAATAGTTAGTATTGTTTTAAGCCACTGTGTTTTGGGATGGTTGATGATGAAGTCATAAAAAACAAACACACAACCAGAGGAAAACTGGATATTATGTCCCACAGCTTACCTCATTGATTTCAGTCCCATCTGCGTTGTTATATACAATTCGATAACCAGTGACCTTTCTGGAAGCGGGGTCCCAGGCTAATCGAGCACTGTTAGAGCCAACGTTGGAGATTCTCAGGTTTCTTGGTGGGCTTAAGGGCACTTTGCAGTAAATGAAATAGAAAATAATTAAAAATTTAAATAATATACAGGCAAAAAAGACAAAAACCAACCTCTCTGACTTCTGAGCTACTTACAAATTAAACATTTCTCCCAGTTCATAAAAATATCATGAACTCCCTACATTTAGCGAAAATTAGACTTGCTAATAAAATTTTTACTAAGTTAAAATAAAGAAAATTAACAAATTAACAAAGAAAATGGTACCCTTGTAAGGCATGAAGAGTAATAATAAATTACACACGCTTCGCAATTAATAATATTTAGGGAAATTTTCTCTGCCTTTCTTCTCTAGTCAATGTCAATATTATAGACTGATATAAATAAGCAACCTATTGGATTAAAAACCAGAACACCTGAAATTAAATCTTAGCCATTCCATTCAACTCTCATAGGATTCTGGCCAAGTCATTCTACTTCTCCCCTTAACAATTTCTCAGGTGTAAAGTCAGGGAGGGTGGTGTCCGTCTGCCATCTCCACTTAGGTATCTGCCGGGTGTTTCCAAACATGCCCAAAACGGAACCACTGACTCCTGCCATCTCTCCCAATCTTCTCTCAGTCTTCTCCCTCTGAGCACACAGAAATGCTAAGCTTCCCATCGCTCAGGCCAAGACCTTTGGAGTCAGCCAAGACTCAGGTTACCGAGCATATGTCACCTTCACGGTGAGGCTGTCCATGATCATCTTATGTAAAATCATCCTTCCACCCTATGCTACTTCTCTCCCTTGTCTGACTGGTTCATTTTTATTGCATATTTATAAGCCTGCTGTCTCTCTCCTCCTATATTTATTATAATGTCAGAGGGTTAGAGAATTTAGTTTAATTTTGTTCTTGGCTTTATCTCCAACATACAAGTACTCTAATAAATATTTGTGGAATTAATGAGTAGGATTCCTGCTTCATTGAGTCTCGGTGACTTTGTGAGACTGGATAAAAATAAACACTTCGTTGTTGTTTTAAAAAATATTTCAAGAGGTGTTGGCATTTCTGCAGGTTCCTATTAATCCCATAATATTCAGTATTTCTTCAAGCACCCTCTTCTGACTCAACAGATTAAAACTTGTTGATAATCTTTGAGAGTTTCATGGGCTTTTACAGGTTTAAGAAAAACAATTATAAAGATTTATTGCATGCTTTCTATGAGCCTGAAGTGTAACACATGTGATCTCATTAAATCCTTACATTAGACTGCAAGGATAGAGTTACAATTATCCCGTTTATATAGATCATGAAATGGAAGTAAGTTGGCCAAGGTCACAGTTAGGATGAGCAGAAGAACAGTTAGAGTTTAACTAGGAAACTAATCAATTGATTCAAGAGCTGTGATGATACAGTGCTGACAGAGCTAGCAGAGCGAAAACCGAGAAAATAAATGCTCACAAATATCATTCATAGTACAAAGTATGTTTCCTCATCCTTAAAGCCAATTCTTTCATTAATTTAATCTATATTGATTATTTTTTGACAATAAGGAGCCTATAAGACTTAGTGACTCAATACTTACTCTTCAATATTGAGAAAGAAAATATAGGAGAAAGAAAAGCAATAAAATTATTTCTTTATCCTTGACTAACAAAAAATGAATATGGGAGAAAACTTTTTTCCTTATTATTAAATTTCTGTGTATGTTTCCCAAGTAGAATCTTAATGACAAGAGCACTCCAGAAGTTGTGCTATTCACCTCCCAAGGCTCAGAGGGACGGGCAAGATCCTAAGTCTCTCTGCAATTTCTTATGTTTCAAAGCACCATGAATAGAGTCATATTTTTAATGCTAGCTTTCAAAGCAGTATTAGTATGTCAGGGTAGTATTTTGTCTATAACATATTTTTAAATAAAATAGATAAATAATGATAAAATTATGACAGAGACTTTAACCTAGATGTAACCAATCAGGAGGCTCTGCGGGAGGAGCTAAGGCTTATGGGAGGAGTTCTCACACTCTATGTCATCCAGGGAGCCCTCCCAGAAGAGCTGTATGTTTACTACAGAGCTCTATGACAGTAACAGCTCCTTTTCTTACCTTCGTCTTTCCCTCTAGGAAGTATCTACGCCATCTTTGTCTGGTTCAGTGTGCACATGTAGCTAGCTCACAACATCTACACCCACTGGATTGCAATCCTTTATACTTCCTGAATAAATCCTTATGGTGACAGAATACCAATTGATTCTGTTTTTCCAGTAGACAATAGATAAACCTTTTCTAAAAATATTATGAAATTCTACATTTAGCCAAAATTAAACTTGCTAATAAAATTTGTACTCAATTAAAAAAAAGTATTATAGTAATAGTCTGAAATTAAAAGGACAGTAAAGATTGTTAGAAAAAAAAAGTGGTTTTTATATTAGTGGAGGAAAGAAGAAATATGGAGTAACAATGTGCTAAGTGTTTTCACCTGTACTACTATTAGTCCTCCTTTAACGGGCTCAAAAATGTTACATCACTTGCTCATTGCCATCTAGTTAAAATACGACTTGAACTGGGATTCCCACCTCAGCTACTCTGATTCCAAAGCCCATGATCTTTCCGCTATGTTCTGATCTGGCATTTGAATTTAGACAAAGGCATTGATGGTTAAAGGATACCAAAGTTCAGTTCTAGTATCCATAGCAACTCATAATAATAACAAGACTAAGAGAAACACATTTCTTTCCCCTAAATAAAATATACATTTTCTTTAAAAAATTTTTTCAATTACTATTGAGATTCTATATTATTTATTTTATATTAGTTTCAGGTGTACAGCATAGTGGTGAGACATTGATATGATTAAAGAAGTGATTTTCCCAATAAATCTTGTACCTGGTACCATACAGTTATACTATTATTATACTATACTATACTATACTATACTATACTATACTATACTATACTATTATTGACTGTATTCCTTATGTTGTACTTTACCTCTCAAAATACTCATATACTTTTTCCTAAGTTACAATTAGCTCTTAAGAGGTTTCAACCTAAAGCAGCATTTCCAATTCAGACTCCCAATGTTGATTTGGGCTTTTATTATGGCATTTCATCTGAATGACAGATCTGCTCACATGTTGTTTCTTGTCCTGTAACAGGATCGCTGGCCTCTTCTCCAAACATAGCATAAACGGTGACTGTGTATTCCGTATTGGGCAACAACCCACTCAGCTGAATATCTGTGTGGGTCTCTCCAATTTTCATCTGAAAAGAACACATGTTATCAGATTGTTTGCCAACATGTATTATTCATGCTGATCAGAGCGGAACTGAAGGAAGGTGAGACTTCCCAGCATAAAAATGTCTCCTCACAACCCCTTCATCAAATAGGCTTCCGTCATAATTTGTTCATTGTCCCGTGTCATTTTGTATTAGGAGCAGATGCTATGGAACCATATAAAACTGAACAGACCCGTGCGTGCTGTTTTAGGATAACTCTTTACATCTGGACAAATGGCAGTTACAGTGAGAATAACAGTGTTGAGTATTTGATTCCCTGATGAGTGTGGGTGGAAACGAATCAGAAATGTTTTCTAGAAATAGTGAAAGCTCCAGGCCAGCATGCTAGGGGCAGTGCCAAGTGGGCATCTCTCACCATTTGGCTAATTCTAACCAGTCCCCTGGCTGAAAGCCACGTCTTTGCTTCAAACCCAGTTTAGCTGAACCAGTTTTGTTGCTCCATTCAACAAAGGGTCAAAGGGTCCTGTCCACTTGCATTGCAAGTCCCTCTCAGAAGAGATTGAAGCACCTGGATGCCCAAGTTGGTGATTTGCTTTTTGACTCTGGGATGATTTTTATCACCTTTGGAGTCAGTCAAACTAGCCAACATTCTCAGTTGTGTGACAACTGAGTGACAGCTGCATAACAGGGTGGCTTTATTTTTGTTTCGGAAGGAAAGGAACTATCTCCATAGACAGTCTCCAGTCACATAACTGCCCGTGTTATTGTCAAATTCAAGTTTTTAATTTTAACATATATATATATATATAGGGCCGGCCGAATGGCTCAGTTGGTTAAGAGCTCGCTCAAGAGTTTGAGCTCTGAGCAACAGCGGTTCGAGGCCAGCCCAAGCTGAGCAGCCGCTAAGCTGCCAATAGGTAGCAGGATGGCTCAGCTAAAAAAAATAAAAAATAAAAATAATAAAATAATAATTTTAACATATATAATGGAAATGTAGCAAAAATACTATTATATAATACACCCTGATGCACCCACCACTCAAATTTAATAAATGTCAACATAGTGTAGTATTGACTTCAGACCTTATAAAAAAGAATTAATATATTCAGATAAAACCGAAGTCCTCTCATTCTTTCTGTTCACTACCTCTACCCTAATATTGAGGTGTATCTTACTGATCCTTTTTTTTTTTACTTCTATATACATATGTATTTATCTGTAAATAATATATGGTTCTATACGTTTAACAACGTACATAAATGGGACCATGTCAACGTAACATTTTTATAATATTTTTCTCTGTCAATATTATGATTCAAGATTTATTCATGTTGATACACAGGGACAGAGTTGACATTATCTAATTCCTTGATAGTATTCTTTTGTATAAATATGCCAATGTTTTCCATTCCGATGAACATGTCAGTTGTTTGCAATATTTTGTTCTGACCAAGTTCCTGCACTGAAAAATCCTCACAGGATGTTTCCCTATGATAAGTATCTGAAAAAAACTGTGTATCTTCAGCTTGATGAAATATCTCAAATTATTCTCCAAAGCAGCTGTACCAATTTACATGAGTGATTCTGTTTCCCCACATGCTCACTAATGTGTAGTATTATCATCAGACTTTAAAAAACTGTTTGCTAATCTATTGGGTATGAACTGGTATCCTTTTCTTTTTTATTTCTTTCTTTCTTAGTGAAGCTGAATGTTTTTTCTCTAGCATCATTTTTAAGTTTCCCTTCTGCCAAAATAATTCACATAAACATCCTATCCAAATGGGCAAACGCTGTCCAAACCTTGCAAATAAAAAACACATGTCACCAGTGCTCTGTACTTGACACTCAGATTCACCATATTTTTCTCCCTCAAGAATTCTGTCACTGAGGCAGATTTGAGACCACATTAAAGAATCATGTTCTGAGCTCCCTCTCTTATCCACTCCACCTGCCAGGGCAAGCCATTTCCCTAGTGTCATAGACACTTCCTTTTTATTTCTTGGACATCTGTATTACAGTCATTGTTCCCTAAAAGCTAAAAGTGAGAACTAAAATAAATGATTTGAAAGCCAAAGATTCGTCACGTAAAATGGAATAAATGCAAAAGAATCAACATCAATGGCATACATTTGCCAACCTCTCAAGTCAGTAAAAAGGAAATTCTAAGTCAGTATACATAGGGGGAAACAGTCATTTGTGAATTGCATAGAGCAATATAAATTATATAAAGTTTCTCTAGAGTCATTTGGTAATACCTACTCTAAGCCTTAATAATTGGCATATCCTTTGAAAAAAGAAACTCCATTTCTTGGACTTTACCCTACGGAAATAATCTGACAACCACGCAATGTATATGTTTAAAAATGAGGATAAAAGGGATCAAATATATGGTGATGGAAGGAGAACTGACTCTGGGTGGTGAGCACACAGTGTGATATATAGATGATGTATTACAGAACTGTACATCTAAAATCTGTGTAACTTTACTAACCATTGTCATCCCAACAAACTTTAATTAAAAATAAAAAATAGTGGCCAGCCGAGTGGCACATTGGTTAAGAGCTGGCTTAGGACGCCAGCTCTGTGCAGCAGGGCCCTGGTTCATATCCCTCATGAGGGCCAGTGATGCTGCGCCCTCTACAGCTAAGATGGTGAACAATAGCTTGACCTGGAGCTGGGCTTCCGTGAGTAACCAGCGATGGCATAGGCTGCAGCCCACACATCAGCTACCATGTGTGGCCGGCAGCCAGCATAAACAGCCGGCGGCTGATGTGAGCTGCCAAGAGCCACTGTGAACGGCCATCCAGAGGCCGGCAACTGATCTGCCTCACCCAGGAAGAACGCAATGATAATACCAACATGGGCCAGTGAAGTGACGTCCTCCACAACTAGACTGAAGAACAAAAGGACAGCAACCTGTCTGTTCCCCTTCCCCAGATTCCCCAACGCTGTTCCCCTCCAATTCCCTAATAAAAAAAAAAATCTTAAAAAAAAAAAAGTAAAATAAAGAAAATTTTAAAAAATTAAAAATGATCACAAAAGCATGTTTATACAGCAAATAACCTAAATGTCCAATATCATAAGATTAATTGAACATGATCTGGTACAAACCAATAATGGAATACTACAAAACTGTTTAAAATGACTATATAAAATATTATTTAACTCACAATAAACAAAATAAAAACTGAAGACTCCACAATCATTCCCATTTGTTGTATTAAAAATGCACTGAAAAAGACTTAAGTAAATTTTAACAATGGCTCTGTCTAGGTGGTGACGTTACAAATGATTTTTTTTTCCTTTAGCTAATGTGAACATTCTGTATATTTAATACATTAAGTTTTTATGTTTAAAAAATGTATACATTTGGGCCGGCCGAGTGGCGCGATGGTTAAGAACTCGCTTGGGATGCCAGAGGGCCCCGGTTCGGATCCCACATGTGAGGGCCAGTGACACTGCCCTCTACAGCTAAGATACTGAACAACAGCTCAGCCTGGAGCTGGGCTGCCGTGAGTCGCCGGCGACGGCGTGGGCTGCAGGCCCTGTGGCAGTGGGTTGCCATGGGCTACCGTGTGTGGCCAGCAGCCGCAGTGAGCGGCCGTCCAGAAGCCGGCGACTGATCTGCCTCGCCAGAGAAGAGCGCAATGATGGTGCCAACTTGGGCCAGTGAAGCAACATCCTCCACAACTAGATTGAAGAACAAAAGGACAGCAACTTGTCTGTTCCCCTTTCCCCAATTCCCCAGCACTGTTCCCATCCCCCCAATTCCCCAATAAAAAAAATCTTAAAAAAAAAAAATGTATACATTTTAAGGAAGTCAAAGACGCTAGCTCTCTAGTAGGCAGCAGGTGGCGATTACCTCTTTTTCGTCCCCAGCCAGGCCCTCTGTGAGAGGCGCGTAGAGGATCAGGTATCCTGATGCTTCAGCCACCGCATTCCATTTTGCCCTCAGACTGTTCTCAGTCACATCGTACAGTTCAAGGTTGGAAGCCATGGGTAAAGCAACTGCAAGAGGAGATTTTTTTTTTTAAATGTTCAGCCATCTACTGGTGTGCTTGCATATTTCAAAATATCTATGTGCTAGTATCCACTCAGTAAACATAGCTTATTTTCCAGATAATTTTCATCCTTAAATCTGTTCACATAGCCTTCTGAGAAGGTAAACATAGGGAATGTTTAAAGCGGGAACGGCATCTTCTAGTTTTTTATATCCCACTACGGTGATGGATGCGCACATTTGTCTGGGAGCCAGTCAAGGGCAAGAAGACTGTTTTGGCCATCGCCTTATGCCCATTACCAAGCAGTGTCTGACATGCAATAGCCATTAAAAAATGTTGTTGGGTCACTTAAGAAATGACAGAATGGATGGCTGGATGAACAAATACACAAATGAATAAATACTCCTTGACACAGTCCATCAGGGGCAGTGATGAGACATGACTAACTCCATAGCAGTAGGGTTTGAGAAAAATGGAATCAAATCAAGAAATGAGATGGGTCATATTTGAGAGGTAGGGAGAAAGAGATTAAGAATAAACTGCAAGTGCCTGGTTTCAGTCATGTCAAAGAAAACTGTGAAATACTGTTTTCAAACGTAATTCTAGGCCCTCAATACTCAGGCCCTGCCAGCTTTTCCAAACACAATGTCAAGTTTGGGATTCTGCTTCCAAGTGCAGCTCCTTGCCACACTTCTACCGGAGCACGCCGTTGCACTAATTAATTTGTTTGCACGTCCTTGGTTTGCATTCCCTCCCTTACTAGATAAAAGCTTCCTTAAGGGCAGGAATTGTCACTAAGATACAGAGGGTGCCCCCAAAATGTATATACATTATAAGACAGGAAAACTGTATTAAAATTGTAATAGTCAATATATACCAATAACAAAAGATGAACACAAGTCACATTTGACTTCCGCAATTACAAGAGGTGCTCAAAGTGGTTACTACCATCAGCGTCCAGACACTTCTGATGACGGCAATGTACTGCTTGAGCCATGTTGACCAAAGTGTCCACCACTTGTATACATTTTTTTGTCACCCCCGGTATTTCTGAAAAGATTGTCAGGGATAAACCCAACAATATATTGGATGCGAAGTGTGATTATCATACTGCCTCACACATTGTTATTGGCAATGTTTATATTATTATTGCTCTATCAGAGGCAGAGTTTTTAGATCTACTTTGCATGGCGCCTAGCACTGGAATAGGACCTCAGTTCATTCTGAAATAACTAATGACTGGGTGATCTTTTCTCAGGATTGTCTGAGTGTGTGAGTGTGTGCACGCGCACACAATCATGATCATGCTCAGGTAAGGAATTACTAGTATTCGGAAGCTTGTTTTAACTACACTGATATGAGTAATGAAAATAGACAAAATGCAATTTCCTTGTTATTCTACTGGTCAAGAGAGCTACAGAGCTCCTACTCTACTTCGACTGACAAATTCAAGCCCAGGACGTGGTTCATAATAGGCATTCATTCAATACTTCTGTATTAAGTGAATACATGTATTTTGTACCCTTTACCCCTAAGATTGCTCTCTCCCAAACCTACCAGAGTTTCATGGTGTCCCTCCTAATACATAGCACCTGCAAACCGCAGCTGCAGCATGGACCAGTACCACATACAGCATGGCAGCCACTTTCTATGAATGTGATTCAGGATGTCCACTGAGCAACAACCTGAGCACGATTCCCTCGGAGGAAAGGCCACCTAAGTGATGCTATACAGTCAGAAGTGGGGTAGAATTCAATACGTACGTGTGGTTTCGGCTCCCCGGAGGCCCTCACTAGCTGTGTGAGGATAGATTGCAAAGACTGCTACCTGATATTCAGTCAAAGACATCAAGTTTTTCAACACCGTGGAAGATACACTCCCATCCACCACCACCTGGGTAAAGACCAGTTTCAGGAATGAGAGTATCGAATATCTCACATTTGAAATCATAAAGCAGAAATATCACTAGCAAGAACGTTTCATTCAATGTTGTATTTGTGCCACATCCTCTTTTCCACTGCGGCAGTCAATTTTCCTTGAATCCCTACATCAACAGATGCACCTTTTATGGAATAGGTCCAAAAGTCCGTTATTAATTATTTTCTGATGGGAACTGTGTCATTTCCAGGCTAATCACATCCACTTAGTAACAGCTGACATGTGATATTTTTCCATGGAAACATTTAAAAGGTTTATTAGTCATGAAAAAGACAAAACCATTAGAAGCACTCTGATTTTTTTTTTAATAATCCAGATGATTTAAAGCTCCATGATCTACTTCTCTAACACTTAAAAAAAGTCATAACTCCTTCCATAACACAGAAGAAAATTGTGAAGTCAATAAGGGGTCAGTAAGGGGTTAGAACAATAATAGGTTAGCCCTTTAAAAAAAAACACAGAGATTTCATCACTTTTTAACATATTCCTAACATATTCCCTGTGGATGGCTGCATCAAAGGTAAGAACTGGGAAGAATCCAATCACCCGGCAATAGGTATTCTCCTGTGATGGCCAACCCCCAGCCTCAACCCCCTCAAGAGAAACACCCAGCCACAGATGCTTCTCCTTCGCACTGATCTCCCCAAATGTCCAGGAAATCCCAAACCCTGGGGGACTATATGACCACATCATTTGGAACACCCAGACTTCCTATTAAGGCAGCAAGCTCAGACCATTCCTAAAGTAAAAAGAATACATGAGTAGCAAAAGGGAGTTCTGGCCAGATAACTAACTACTGATTTCTTTTTGCTTTAGATCCCATTAATGTTAAAAAGAAAAAAATGTCAAAATAAGTTGTGTTAGAAATGGATTCATGGCCAGTTCTGAGGGTTATATGATGGAGGCAAGAGGAGATATAAATACCATTACTCAGAGAGATGGGAGAACAACATGGACACATGGAAATGCATTTAAGCCAAATAATGTTAAATGTTTGTGACAAAATAATCTCCCTATATGTATCCATTTCTGCCTTATCCTCACTCCTGTAGAAGACTTGAGAGAATAAAAACAATGGGTTGAAAATATGATCTCCTTATTACCTCGTCTGGCTTTCCACCCCTGGTGGGATAATACACGACTCTGTATTTTTCCACTTTTCCTGGGGCGTGAGTCCAGTTAACCATAAAGCTCCTGGCAGTGATTTCAGAAGTGATCAACTCGGTAGGCGGCCCAATGGTGGCAAGGGCTGAGGCTAAATGAAACAGACATACAAAATGAACCTCTTTCCCAAAGTTATTTCTTTTCTTTCTTTTTTAAAAAAATTTATTGGGGAACAGTGTGTTTCTCCAAGATCCATCAGCTCCAAGTCAAGTAGTTGTTTCAATCTAGTTGTGGAGGGTGCAACTCTGTGGCCCATGTGGGGATCAAACCAGCAACCTTGGTGTTATGAACACTGCGCTCTAACCACCTGAGCTAACCGGCTGTCCCCTCAAAGTTATTTCTTATGAACCTAGAAAATACCCTAAATGGATTCATTTATTTTTTCCTACATATGTTTGTGCAACATATGCGTATCTATTAGGTACTAATCCCGATGCTAGGTTCTAAGGACACAAACTTAAAAAAGACATAGTCCTTGACGCTAAGGAACTTTCTTAACCAAATTGCTATAGAATAGTAAAAAACAAAAAACACAGCATGAATTGGGCATGCGTGTATCTATGGGTACTCTTCTGAACTCTTTAGAAGTATTATCTCATTTAATTCTCAGTAGTTACTATTTTTCTTCCCAGTTTTGTATGTGAGAGAACCAAGGCACAATGAAGTTAACTAATTCATCCAAGTCTCACAATTAGTAAGCCTAAGGGCTGAGACTGGTCCTTGCACTTCTTCATACCAGAGCCTGTGTTTTTAAGCATCAGAGGGCTCACCTCTACACTGAAGACATCAATTCAACAGATGGCCAATATATAAAAGTAAAAATACAAGAAAATAACTAACATACTGAATGCCCACTATGAGCTAGACACTGTGTAAGCTCTTTGTGTGTGTCACATATATGTTAAAGCAAATGATTCTATAAAAGATTTAAGACATGTCAAGTGCAAGGTTCTTGAACTTTAGAATTTCTTATCCTCTAGGGCAGGGGTGTCAAACTCAATTAAAACATGGGCCATTTGGTGCAACAGGCAAGATTCACATGGGCCACATCACATTTACAAATTTTGTTAAATTTATATTCTGAAGTGAGGATTCAGGAATATGGATAGAATAATTAAAACACTATATAATTGCTTTTATTTAAACATTTATTTTATTTAATGTATTTATAAAACTAAAATTATTCTTTTTTACCCGAGTGCTCTTTAACCTTTTCGCTATTGGGATCAGTTTACATTACGTGACACTGAGAGTGGCAGACATATCGCTTCCAAACGTCGCTGGAACTGAGTCAGCGCGTTTATACATGCCCACAGGCCCCCAGGAAAGGCAATGGGCCACAGGTATACTCGTCTTCAGTAGTTAAAGGGTTAACAAGGGAATTGTGTGTATGATGTTGCCTCGATCTCCCCTAAGCGCTATTTTCTTCATAACAATTTTTTCTATTTTCATTTTATTTCAGAGCATCACGGGCCACAAAAAATTACCTCAAGGGCCGCATGCGGCCCACAGGCCACCGGTTTGACACTCCTGCTCTAGGGACACTTACTGAGGGGACTTTAGTAACCATAATATTGGGGGGGGGGAAACCATAATTATTGTACACTAACTCTGACCAGGAGCTGATTACATGCTTTATCAGTAACCACACGTAGAGATTTTTTTTTCCCCCATGGAAAATGCTGGGCTGTAAGACAGTCTCATTAAGAAACTCAGAGAAATTTGTTCAGGAAACTACTGCTTGGCTGCTCAACCTAGTCCCTTATCAAAATTAAAAACGGGCTCTGCAAAAGACCTTACTAAAAGGATGAAAAGACAAGCTACCGAGTAAGAGAAGATAGAAACAAACCACACATCCAACGAAGGACTCATATCTAGAATATAAATGAAGAATTTTCCAAACTCAACTGTTAAAAACTAAACGAAAAAACAAAACCAAAAGAAGTCTAATTTAAAAATGGGCAGAAGATATGAACTGGTATTTCACCAAAGAAGATATACAGATACAAAATACACATGTGAAAAGATGTTCAACTTCACTAGCCATCTGAGAAATGCAAATTATAACCACAATGAGATATCCATACACACCTATCAGAACAGCTAAAATTAAAAAAAAAAAAAAGTAGCAACAACAAATGTTGGTGATAATGCATGGAAACTGCACCACTCATATATTGCTGGGGAGAATGTCAAATGCTACAGCCACCCTAGAAAATATTTTGGTAGTTTGTTAACTCAAACTAAACTAAACATGCCAAGTACAATATGATGTAGCTATTGCACTCCTGGGCAATATCCCAGAGAAATGAAAACGTATGTCCACACAAGAACCTGTACATGAATGTTCATAGTAGCTGTATTTTTAACAGCTAAAAAAAATGGAAACAACGCAGTTGTCTTTCAATGGGTGAAAGGTTTGGTACATCCATACCATGGAATACAACACAGCATTATAAACAAAGAGCTGTTGATCCAGGCAACACCTTAGATGAATCTCCAGGGAATTACCCTGAGTGAAAAAAGCCAACCCCAAAAGGTTACATACTGCATAATTCCATTTATATAATACTTTCAAAATGAAAAATATTTAGAGATGGAGAACCGATTAGTGGTTCTCAGGGGTTAGGGAGACGTTGGGGGACGGATAGAAGTGAGCATGGCTATAAAAGGACCGCAGAAATGACCCTTTGCGGATGCAAATGATGTATGGCCACGTGACTGCATCAGTGCTAGCACCTGCCTGGGATCTTGTACTTTGGTTTTGCAATAGCTTACCACCAAGGGAAACTGGAAATGTTTACTCAATCCCTCTCCACATTATTTCTTACAACTTTATGCGAATATAAAATTATCTCAAAATCCAAAATTTAATTTAAAAACAAAACAAAACATGATGGTCTAAATGCAACACTGTGGAGAAAATTATCCAAGTGATTAAAATACCCCTCCCTCACAGAGCCGCCCAACAATTCCCTTTTCTATTCTGATGATTTCATGTCTTAGGAGAATGGAGGACTCTATTTACAAAGTCAAGTTGAAAAACAGTAAGACGAGAGGCTTTTGCTCGGGTCATACCCACAGGCACAGAAGGACTGCTCTGGGTCACTCACCTTTGATCTCCCGGTCCTGTTCTTCCACTCTGGAGCAGACAGTCCTGGTCAGGCTCTCCACAACCGTGTGCATCAGGTCAAATTCTGCAACGTTGTACACGTGCGTGCTGTCCGGTTCGGAGGCAATCTCCTGCAGCTCATTCTCATCCGCGTTTTTCACCCCTTGCATGGAGAACAACAGGGAGGGTCATGACATTCAGGCCCAAGTGAAAAAGCAGCTGTCGTGTTCCCAGCCTGAACCCATTGGTCTCCATAGCAATTGAAGCACCTGCTACTGGAATGAGGCATATCTTCTGCTCAATGCTTTTTTTACACGTCACCTTCAGAATCATTTTTAAATGGCTGATCTGAATTTTGTTCGGTCTATCTTAACAGGAAGATGTGTTGATGAAACTAACTGCTGTTTTGCATGAATGGTGCAGAAGCGATAGTAATTAAACCATTAAACCAGTATTTTCAACTATCAAAACAAGTTTCAATTTCGATAAAATAAGCCTACTTAAACTGAGAGATATTGCTAGAATAAAAATAATATATAATAATAATTATTATTATTATATAGCATTCAGGGAAAGCTTGGGGAACAATTTTGAGCATACTCAAGTATAATTGGCTGGAGAGTAACCATCGCAATTTTGTTCATGCGAATTGGCGAACTCTGGTTCTTCACAATATTTATTGAATTTCCTTACCTCAGGTCAAGCTCAAGACTGGGTGTTTGGAATACAGCGCAGGATAGAGTGATACAGAATAAGCTCAGCCCTCGTGCGACTCTTCCAGTCTATCTTAGCCGTGGATGCTAACATTTAGAGTGTGCTTACTATGCCCCAAGCACTTCAGGGTTTTCTGTTGATTAACACGTTTAACCTTCACAACCAACACTGTGAGTTTGGCATGACTGTTTCTCCCATTTTACAGATGAGTAAACGGATGCACAGAGAGGTTAATTAACTTACTCGAGGAAAACACAACCCAGGAAGTGTGCAGCGGGGAGTCTACCCAGGCAGTCTAGATCCAAAGTCACATGCTGTTAACCACTGTATCACGCTACCTCTCAGAAGACCACATTAAAATGAGTAAATATTTGTTAATGAAGTTAGAAATACAAAAAGGGAGGCATGGAGTTGGGATTTATGGGTGTAAAGGTAGATTTCTCTTCCCCAGGCTTCAGCAAACAAGGAGCACTTCTTCATAAATTCCTGACATCGCAATCATCTAAGGGTGTTTTTAAAAAGGTCCTACGGAAGTAAGGAAGAGACATGACCTGGGGCAGCATGAATTACTTCTTAGATGCCTGGCCTGTGCCATTCGATGTATCTTCCAACCTCAACACACTGAGTAACAAAGCGTTGGTTGTCTCTCAACTATTTGCTTTAGGGGGGGTCATAGGATAATAAATACTACTGATTTTCAGGTAATTGCCAGAGAAAAAAAGTCCAAATCACATCTGAGTTCCCTTAAACTTTTCCTTAAAAACGCATCCATTCATTATTAACAAGACCGCAAAACGGAGAGTAAACACATAAATTAATCCCCCATGAGTTTAAGTCTTCCGCAGGGATTTCCTTTGTTGGAGAAAAGGACAGTAAAGTAAAACCTGAAAATTAAATCAATCTCCCTGATGTCTTTTGCCTGAAGGGCTTCTGCAATAGCTTCTAAAATGCACAGTTGGATCTGGGTCCACACAATAACAGAATAACATGGGCGCGTGCCAAAGCAACGAGCTTCAGGTCGATAATGCTTCTCACCGCGTTTAGTTGAAGCCAACAAGTTTGAATTTATATAACATTGGTTTGGGGAAGAAAGTCCCAAATCTATCTGTTTCTTCTCTCTTCTCTCTTCTCTCTTCTCTCTTCTCTCTTCTCTCTTCTCTCTTCTCTCTTCTCTCTTCTCTNCTTCTCTTCTCTTCTCTTCTCTCTCTCTCTTCTCTTCTCTTCTCTTCTCTTCTCTTCTCTTCTCTTCTCTTCTCTTCTCTTCTCTCTCTTTCTCTCTCTCTCTCTCTCTCTCTCTCTCTCTCTCCTTTCCAAACAAAACAGTTGGTTGTAAACAGATGGGTAAGAGGAAATGCTCCTCATGACTTGGAAGGAATTTTTTTACTAAGCATTTGGCCTTGCCTATCTTTCTGCCCATCACCCACCACAACACCTGGCACACAGAAGATCAGCAAATATTTCTTGAGTGAAATATTCTAGAAACCACATTTTGAGTAGCAAGTCTAGGAATGGGTCAGAGGAACTGTGTCTTGTTTTAGGGCTTGTTTCTGTTTTGTCGATCTTTACATAATAGAAAACCTTCTGACTGCCAAATAAAATGTAAACATTTTAATCAAGAGCAAAGGTGCATTCATCTCAATATTTTGCAGTGATTCTGAATGTGTGACATACACAGCCTTTTCCACCCTAATGATACCTTATAACAGGGTGAGTTTCAAAGAAGTAATACTGCATATTTAGAAGTGTATACATTCTTTAAATAGCTGCAGGACCTTAATTCCATGAAAATGGTCAATTTGTTTCTCCGTATCTCACCAGAGAAGAGTTAGCTATGATGTGATATGAAAGAGAAAAGTCCTGAATAACTAAAAGGTAACATATATGTACCTAACCATTTAGCTTTATTCTTTTTGCAACATTTTATGGATGGTGTCTCACCTAGAGAGACATCCTAAGATACATGACAGTAACCATCACTTCCATTTTAAATGTAAGAAGGTTGGCTCAGATTATATAACCAGGTATGATGACAGCCAAGACTAGAAAGTGTTCACTTCTCCTGGTTTTCCATGAAGTGCACTTTGCTTACTCATTGTTTTAAGTGGTCATGTGTCTGGGCCCATTGCTGAAACAGGACCATAAATAACACATACCTATGGCAAACAGCTCTACACCAGACTCACGAAGGTTTCTGGATGGTGGAATAATATCATCCTGGGACTTTCCATCGGTGATTAAAATGCCAATTTTGGATACGCCAGTCCTTGATCCTGCTTCTGGTTTAAAACTATTTTCAAAAATGTAGTTCAAAGCAAGACCTAGGAGAAAACAAGGAAAAATAAACACAAACCAACCACCTCTAAGGAAAAGCCTTCCAATGCTGCAAAATGTAACCACAAGATGAGTAACTTATTGAACTAAAGAGGTTTTTATTAGATGCTAACTTTCATCTTCATTTCTACAACGGCCTCTTCCTTGACAGATCGAATGAAAACCTAAAATCCACCCAGAGGGAAGTAATAAAAATAACTGAATACTGCATCATTTCAGAAACTAGCATTTATAAAGAACATTGAATTCATGGCCAATGAATGTTGACAGATCTGTTACAAGAAAATCTAAATATTTATAATTTAGGATAAAGCAAGACCACCTACCCAATAACAACTGTTCCAAATATTATCATTACATTTTCAATTTTGTTCATGATGGTCTAAAGAACAAATAATAATTTTTTTCTCTTTTTTTAGGGATAGTGAGGGCAAATCCAAAATAATACTTGAACTCATAACTTTTGAGTATGACACCTTTCACCCAGAAAAACAAAAACAAAAAATTACTGCAATATCCTTATAGTATCTGTGTGTAATATATTTGTTGTCATAGTAACAAAAACCCATTAGATTATACCTCAAATTGGCAAAGCAATTATCAGGATTTCAGTGGTTTACATAAAAGTCAATGACAGTATCTACATTGTTTTAACTAAGTATTTACATTGTGTGCCTGTGAAAGGAAATAGCATGCACTAATTCAAGCCTTTGATAATCCCTGTGCCTGGGATAATTATAATCTAAATAGTTTTACATTCTTCCTTTATCAAAAATACCAGTGAACAAATGTTTTCATAACTACTGATTGCAGGATAAGGGCAAAGAAAATACCTTCTTTGAAAATAAGGTAGGACTTTGTTGTTTTTGTTTTTTTTTCATTGACAGGGTGGCTGGAGGAGAAAACAGATGAAAAGACAGGAAGGAAACAGAACTGGCAATGGTTAAGACACCTCCTGAAGCCTTAAGGATTCATCTCTTCTCTTCTAGGCCAACCAAGCCCCTCCTGGGATGTTATATTCACATAGCAAAAGGAATGAGATGTCTGGGTTTTCATTCTTAAAGCTGAGTTTGGGAAAAGAGCCACCTAAGAATGGTAGATGCTAGTTTGATTTTTAAAAATACTACCCTAAGCCTGACAAAGCAGCAGTCTGCAGTAATGAAACATGCTTCTGCAAAACATGTTGCTAAAAATGAGGACGGACCAAAACATACCTGTTAGCGTATTTCCTCCCTTGTATGGTAGATTTCGGACAGCTTCAATCACCTCATCTTTTGTGCTGAAGGCATTCAAGTGCCATTCTATTCTGGGGTCGCCACTATATTGTGCAAGGCCTGGAAGACAAAGGCCACCCAGAAATGATGAGTTACTCAAATATCTAGTGGATTATTCAAGAAAGTAGAATAACGAAGGGCCTCATCCTTGCAATGATTTTTTTTTCTCTGCCTCACTATGTACTTTCAAGAAGGATTTGTGGCATCAATTTAAGGAGTTAATTGGGGGAATTAATTATCTGGGGGCTGGGGAAATGTACTTTATTTTCTAGCCATTTAGAAGTGACTACCTAATTAGCAGGTACTTAGCATGTTTTTATAAAAGTCTGATTGTATTTGTAGATAAAAGATTTAGATTTATAGGTTGGTTTTTATTCTCAAAGGAAGGAGTTTCCTTAATAGTTATGTAAAAGTAGAACTATGAGATTCTTAAGTAATAAAGTGTATATGTTGCTCAAAGGTTTACAACATTTTTTACCTGTTTTTTTATCACAGATAGATTTAATTTGGCAAAGATTATCTTGTACTATAAAGCTATTTCCAATTTCCACTTTCTTTAGTTCAACATTTCACTGGATTCGGCTGTTTCCTTTAAATGAAAACTTTTGCGAACTGTAACTTGAACACTATTATTATTATTAATGCTGTCATTATTATTATCATTAGGCGGAGAAGATTCTGACTTCCAGAAAATTTAAATGTGTTCCATAATTAATTGAATGACATTATCATAGCAAAAATTAGTAGGAATATTTATTGATCCAAACTCGCACTTGCAGTAACATCACTACAGTTGATCCTATAATTCTGAAAGCCACTTTATAAAGAGCTTTTGAAATTTCCTAAGAAGCGTCCCAGAAGTTTGACACTGACAGCCGACTGCAGTTATTAATAGAAGATGTACCAATTCGTGTCTTCTCTGAGCCCACATCAAATGCTGTCACCAGGTTTTCCAAAAAAAGCCGAACCAGTCTGAAGTTGAATCTTCCAATACTCCAGGAACCATCCACCAGGATTACAATATCAGCAATAGCTGGAGTTTGACAGAAAAATTTCTCTTCTGCAAAGGACAAACCAGAAAAGCATCTGTGTTACTGTTGGAACTTTTAAAAGACTGAGTCTATTTTCATGTCTTTCAGATAACTTAGTGCTAAGAACACTATAAAGTTCCCATTAAGGCAACCATATTTTTACAACCCTTCTCTTAAATGCATCTGTACTAGGGAAGGAAAAAAACTTGTGGTCACAGCTGGCAGCAGAGCCAGTGCTCTGGAAATAGTTAGCAAAACATTGGCAGGTTCACACCATCCTGGCAACTCGAGCCTCCTGCAGTTTAGAAAGTAGTGTCTGTGCAAAATCATCCAGCTTTGGGTTTCAGCCTGTAGATTCTTTCCAGGAAAGGTCTGAGCAACATCAGTGTGGGAGCAGAGATTTGGAAGACAGCCAGGAAGCAGGGGCGGCTCTCCTGTTCTGATAAGTCTATGCTACAGGAAATGATAGAAGAGAAATATGGGCTTCCTGAATTCACGGAAAAGTCAGAGCAATGCATTTAGTCCAAAAGAAAAAAACCACGCAGGCCTTTGCTAAATTCTGAAGGGTTTATGGAAGAAGGAGATTGGAAAAGGGCCCAAGAGTTTCCCCCAATTCAAATTCTTTTGCAGACAGTAGTCCCCTTTGATCCATGAGAGATACCTTCCAAGACCCCTAGTGGATGCCTGAAGCCACGGGTAGTACTGAACCATATATACATATGGTGTGTATACACACACACACACACACACACACACACACACACTAAGCTTTTTTTCCTGTACACACATACCTATCGATCAAGTTTAAGGCTTCTCTTTGACATATCTTAATTGCAAGCAGTGCTCCTCTCTTGTGCTTTGGGGTCATTACGTAAAATAAAGGTGACTTGAACACAAGCACTACAATACAGTGACAGTCGATCTGACAACCTAAATGACTACTAAGTGACTAACAGGTGGGGGACGTCTACAGTGTGGAGACGCTGGACAAAGGGCTGATTTACGTCCTGGGTGGGGTGGACCGAGATGGCGCAGAACAATGGGAGATTCCATTATGTTACTCAGAACAGCACACCATTTCAAACTTACAAATTGTTTGCTTCTGGAAATTTTGGTGAAATATTTTTGGAACACAGTTGACCGCAGGAAACGGAAACCATGAAAAGTGAAACCCTCAACAAAGGGAGACTAGTGTATGGTGTCTAGGTGAAAATCAGATTTTTGTCTCTTTCAATCATTTAAGTAATTGATTTTTTTAAATGGCACGAGTAGGCTTCAGAATAAGGATCTAGAAAAGGATGCCAGTGCCTGGAGCGGCACTACTCTAAGCTTTATCCTCAGGGGAAGCCCCAGCCTGCAGTGATTGTGGGGGAAGATGCCAGGGGAGAACAGTTTATCTTTGCAACAGAAGAGGAGGCTGTCTGATACAATATACAGGTTTACGATTGACTAGGTGAAAACCACCACTTACATTCACACAGAGCCAAAAATGCTAGAATATTCCTACTGTGTTTAAGAACCCTTAACAATTGCACGGCATTGTTAATACCTTTAGTACCACTGCTTCATACTGTAGTTTGTGCTTCTAAGAACTGCTTACCTTTGCTGAATTTTCATATTAGGACTGGAGACCATGAATAGTGTGTGTGTGTGTGTGTGTGTGTGTGTGTGTGTGTGTGTGTGTGTGTACACGCACACACCTTTGTGTCCATGTCAATTTCTTGAAATTGCTCAACATCCTTACTTTGTTTGCTAACATTAAAATGAATATAAAACAATATTTGAAATATAATTTATGCAATTAAAACAATTCAATTTATTTATGAATATACTTTTTTTTCTGGAGGGGGGACACTTCAACTACTCTGATTGGGTTAGGCAGTTTAATATGTCTCTGCACCTAGCAGGCCACATTTTGCTAAAAGGACCTTGGTTTCCCCCCCATCCCCCACCACGCATAAATATGTGTAGAATAACTAGGTCCTTTTACCAAATGGGGAAAAAAATGTATTTGCCAATGAAATACTCACACAAACATGGAAGCTATAGAGTACAATTCATTCCAAAGCTGATATATTATATTTCGGGACACCAAGTCTTCCTTCCTTAATAACTACATACAAAATACCACGCTGGAATATTCTAAAACACAATACTGCAAGAAGTCATGGGACAGAAATTTATTTGTTTTTTGGAAATAATCACAGAAAACTGAAGTCTTATAAAGCTTTAATAGTCTATTTCCCTCATTATTCTATGGGGAAACTTACCTCAAATGGAGAGTAGTTTTTCTTTCTCTTCTGAAACTATTGGGAATACTATTTCATTTTTTAAATTAATTGTTTGGGTACAAAATAGATAAGGCCTTAGAAAGGGAACAATTTCTCTTTGCTTATTTAGGAGTATGAAAATAGGTATATTCTATTTTAAAATTGTTTCCAATAAAAAAGAAAAGGTTCTGTTTATTTAGCTCATTCAAGTCATTTTGACGTGGAGATATAAATTCTACACAGCTCCAAAGTGAAATATAAAATTAACTGACTATAAACTAGAATATTGATCAATTTAATGATATTAAAATATTAAAAGTTGATCATCAAAAAATAGCTTAAGAAAAATGAAAAGAGAAGTTACAAATGAGAAAAGACATGTACAATATAAAAAACTAAAAAACAGTCAGTATCAAGAATATATAAAAAACAATAAATACTTCAGAGAATAGGAAATAAATGGCCAATAAATGAGGAGAATATTTTAACTACATCGGTGATCACAGTAATAAAAAAAAAAAAAACAGATCACAATGAGATACACTTGTGCTCAATCAAATGGAAAAAAAATGAATAAATTTGATATCATTTATAATTGTTCCAAAGATAATGAAATATTTAGGTATATACTTAAAATGTGCATGATCTGTGTATTGAAAATTATACTATTGATCAAAGAAATCAAAGAAGACATAAGTAAATGAATACATGGAGAGGTTTACCATGTTCATGGATTGGAAGTGAACATAGTAGAGATGTCAGTTATCCCCAAATTTATCTATAGGTTTAATGCAATTCCAAAATCTCACACAATCTTTTTCTTTAGACATAGATTAGCTTATTCTAAAATTTATATGGGAAGGCTCAGACCCTGGAATAGCTAAAACAATCATGATAAAGAATAAAGTGGAAGGAATCATTTTATCAGATATTTAGCCTACTAACTATACAGGTATAATAATCAGTATAGTGTGTTATTTTAGAAGGATAGACACATGCATCAATGGAAAAGAACAGAAAAGCCAAAAATAGACCCATATAAATATGCTCAACTATATGATTTCAAATCTAAATATGATTTTAGACAAAGGTACAAAAGTACTTCAACAGATGGTGCTGGAGCAATTGAACATCCATGCAAATAGATGATAGATGATAGACAGGATAGACACACAGATAGATAAACTTGACCTAAAACATATACCTTATACCAAAATTAATTCAGTGTGGGTCAACTAATGTAAAAAGTAAAACTATGAAACTTTTAGGAGAAAATCTTTGGAATCGGGGCTAGATTAAGAGTTCTTAGAGTTGACATCAAAAGCACAGACCCATAAAAAGAAAAGTTGATAAGCTGAACATTATCAAAATAAAATACTTTTGCTCTGCGGAAGCACGTATGAAGAAGATGA
Source organism: Hipposideros armiger (assembly GCF_001890085.2). Classification (NCBI taxonomy): domain Eukaryota; kingdom Metazoa; phylum Chordata; class Mammalia; order Chiroptera; family Hipposideridae; genus Hipposideros; species Hipposideros armiger. The sequence goes on from NW_017731415.1 coordinate 237,039, forward strand.
AAAGACAAGTTACAAACTGGGAGAAATATTTGCAAATCACACACTCACTCAACACAGGATTAGTACATAGAATACATAAAAAAACTCTAAAAACTCCTTATTAAATAAAACCAAACAGCCCAATTAGAAAATGGGTAAAAGACGTGAACAAATTTTTCACCAAAAAGGGCATACAGATGGAAAATAAGCATGTGAAAAGGTGTTCAGCTTTGTTAACCATCAGGAAAATACAAATTAAAACCACAAGGAGTTTTCAATATACACACCTATCAAAATACCAAAAATGAAACAGTGATAGCAACAAATGCTGGCAAGTATGTGTAGAAACTAGATCACGCACACATTGCTTGTGGGAATATAAAATCATATAACCACTCTGAAAACAGTCTGTCTGTTTCTTTAAAAATATACATAAAATTACCATACAAACCAAACAATTGCACTCTTGGACATTTATTCCAGAGAAATGAAAAGTTACATGCACACATACACACACAATGACACCGACGTTCATAGCAGTTTTGTTCATAATAGCCAAAAACTGAAATTTGTCCAGATGTCCTTCAAAAGGCTAATGGTTAAATAAACCATGGTGTGTTCATCCCATGCACTACTATGCAGTTGTACAAAGGAAAAACTATTGACACACACAACTTGGATGAATCTTCAGGGAATTATCCTGGTGAAAAAAGATAATTTCCAAAGGTTAGTTACCTACTTCATGATTCCACTAATATAACACCTTTTAAATGAAAAAAAATTTAGAAATTGAGGAGTGATTTTCATGGTTGTCAGGAGTCGAGGACTGATTTTCGTGGTTGGCAGGTGGGAAGCAGGTAGGTGTGGCTGTAAAAGAGCAATACGGGAATCTTTATGGTGATGGAGCTGGTCAGCATCTTGGCCGTACTTGTGACTACACAAACGTACACATGAGATAAAATGTATAGATGTAAATAAACACACAGAGAAATGAATACAAGTAAAAATGGGGAGATCTGAACAAATGAGTGTATTGTGTCAATGTCAAGAGGCTGATATGATATTGCACTAAAATTTTGGAAAATATTACTACTGAGGGAAACTGGGTAAAGGGGTACACAGATATTTGTTATTCCTTATAGGTTTTGTGTATCAACACTTATTGTAATAAAAGGTCAATTTAAAAAGTATAAATAAGGACCGGCCAAGTGGCACGTTGGTTAAGAGCTGGCTTGGGACACCAGGTCTGAGCAGCAGGTTCCTAGTTCGGATCCCACATGAGGGCCAGTGACACTGCCCTCTACAGCTAAAATGGTGAACAACAGCTCACCCTGGATCTGGGCTGCCCGTGAGTTGCTGGCAACAGCGCAGGCTGCAGCCCTTGCTGCAGTGGGTTGCCATGGGCTACCGTGTGTGGCTGGCAGCCGGTGTGAGCTGCCGTGAGCCACCATGAGCGACCGTCCAGAGGTCGGTGACCCATATGCCTCACCCGGGAAGAGCGCAATGATAATACCAACATGGGCCAGTGAAGCGACGTCCTCCACAACTAGACTGAAGAAAAAAAGGACAGCAACTTACCTGTTCCCTTTCCCCAATTCCCCAACGCTGTTACCCTCCCCCAATTCCCCAATAAAATCTTTAAAAAAAAAAGTATAAATAATAAAAATAATGTCTAATAATACCATGCATAAGAAAAGATATGGACTCTCAGAATCTCTTGTGCATTGTGGGTAGAAATGTAAGTTGTTGCAGATTCTTTGGAGCACCTTTTCGGCATTTCCTCCTAAAGCTGAATATCCACCTGTCTTGCCACCCAACAACTCTACAACGCTATCCCAAAGGGGATTCATGCAAATATGCAACAGGAAGCAAGTAGAAGCTTGATAGTAGCACTGTTGACAATAGCAGAAAGCTGGAAACAATTCAAATGCCTCTCAATAGGAGAGTGGATCAGTAACTGGCATACAATGAAATTTTATGTAAGAGCAAAAATAAATAAGCTACATTGAAACGCAACCATCTGATGAATCTTAGCAACAAAAATCTTACAAAAATCTTAGATATTTGGTGGGTACCAATATCTAGAGGGGTAAAATGAGTCCCAAAAGGTTGTTACTAGCATGATATATTTTTATAAAGGTAAAAATAACTAATACAAAAATATTCTCTTTTGACAAATACATATGGCCATCTAACTTTCTCAAGCAGCCTTTTCAGCACTTCCAAATAGTAAACTTGGTTAACTGTTTGTCCAGCTGGTACAAATTCATAATGAATAATCCCTCCAATATCAAAAAAGGTTAGCAACATCATTGCAACATATTCCCAAACTTAACTGTTGGACCTCATACATCTAAACACAGGGCTGCTGAGGGCTGTTTCCACCACAGCAGGTACAAATACAGTGTGTCCACCTCCGGTAAGATTTACTGTAGGTAGAACTCTTGAGCGTGTGGCATGCTTACCCTGTCAACAGTTTTTGCAGAGGCAGACATGTATTCAAATACTTGGGGCAAAATGTAGTTTCAAAGCTGCCACATTCAAGTTCAATAATCACATATCTCAAATATAACTCCAGCTGCTATAGTGAATCTTTTAAAATATATATTCATATAAATTTTAGGATTATATATTATATTTCTGTGAAAAATGTCCTTGGTAGTTTGATAGGAATTGTGTTGAATCTGTATATTGCCTTAGGCAGTAGAGACATTTTAACTATATCAATTCTTCCTTTCCATGAGCATGGTATGTGTTTCCATTTATTTGTATCTTCTTTAACTTCTCTCTTCAGTGTCTTAAGTCAGACAGAGAAAGACAAATACCATATGATCTCCCTTATATGTGGAATCTCAAGAATAGAATAAATGAACAAGCTAATCAGAAACAGTCTCAGAGATATAGAGAGAAAACCAAGGGTTGCTAGATGGGAGGGTGGGGATGAGGGAGAAGGGGAAGGGCTTAGACAGCATAAATACATAACTACAATATTGCCACAGGGACATGAAAGACAGTTCGAGGAATATAATTAATAATGTTATAAATATTTTGTAGGGTGTCAGATGGTCACATGTCTTGCTAGGGAGACCGCATCATGGATGGGGTAGAGGCTTGATCACTGCACTGTACACCTGAAGCTGAAGCTGAATAATACTGAATGTCAACTATAATTTAATATATATATCGTCACGGAATATGGAGTATAGTATAGGGAATAGAGTCAATGGAATTGTAACAGCTTTATACGCTGTCAGAGGGGCAGTAGATTGGGGGGTATCACTTTGTGAGGGGTATAAATGTCTAACTATTACATTGTTTTGTACACCTGAAACTAATAAAAATATATTCATTTATTATTAGATTTTGACTATATTTGAATCTTGTTAAAAATAAGAGCCCAGATTCAGCACTGATGACAAATAATTATCTCCTTCTACTGGCAAATGTTATTAATACCATTTCAGCATTCTTAAATGGAGAGAGACCAATCAGAAAGAAAGCATTAAGCATCTTAAAATGCATCAAAGAATCAAGAGGTGAAAAGCCAGACACCCCTGAGAGCCCAGGTAACTGTCGTGTAAAACTCTGCAGCCAAATGTAACATAAAACTGCTTTTAAAAGGGGTAAGTATATCTGCTTTTATTGTTAAAACAATATCCCATCATTAATTATCTTAAATTAAAAAAAACTTTTGCCCTCAATATTGTATTTAAAGTTAAAGCAAAGGATCAGAGAAAATTACTTCTTGAACTGTATTTTGGCTCTTGGCTCAATGTGGACTTTACCTGAAATGCAATTCTGTAAATACAGGTAATGTAAATAAATAAATAAATAAATAAATAAATAAATAAATAAATAAATAAATAAATAAATAAAAAGGCTAAGCAGCTGACCACAATGAAAAGAAATCACCCCAAATATGGACTAAATCACAAAAGCTCTGATATCACAGATAGAATCAGAAGGAACAATTCCCTTTATGTTCTGAACCCTCTAGAGCAGTGGTTCTCAACCTTCCTAAAGCTGCGACCCCTTAATACAGTTCCTCATGTTGTGGTGATCCCCAACCAGAAAATTATTTTCGTTGCTACTCTATAACTGAATTTTGCTACTGTTATGAATCGTAATGTCAATATCTTTTTGTTTTCCGATGGTCTTAGGCAACCCCTGTGAAAGGGTCGTTCGACCCCCAAAGGGGTCGCGACCCACAGGTTGAGAACCACTGTTCTAGAGGTACGTGATGAGGCAGCCTGGGAAAGCTAACAATTCACCAACACTCCATATCTGAGAGTTACGAACATCACTGTATTACACCTGAAGCCCTCTGCACTTATGTGTTGATTTCATCCTCACAACAGCTCTATGAGACAAGGACCATAATTATCAGCCCCTTTGCAGGAGAAAACTATGATACACACAGTCTGTGTGAGTTAGCTGCCCATGGTGCCGCACAGCAAAAACGTGGGAAATCTGAGATTGGCACCCAAGCAATTAGTTGCCATACTCTATGCTCTTAACCACAGGGCTCTACAGACTTCAGTAAGGCCCTCAACATTATACAAATTTGTAAAGCAGGAAAATAAGGTCTCTCATATGAAGTGGCATCTCCCCAGGACTGGCCCCTGCTGTGTCCACAGCGAGTGTGTGCCATTTACAAGCATCTCTAGTTATCCACCTAGAACATTTTCCCTTCCCATATGTATGCACTGAGGACTTCAGTAGTCCATGTGAAAGTGTTCTCTTAACAATAATTTTATACCAATTTCACCAGTGACTAACATCATGACAAAATCTGGTATTGCAAAGAAGTTTATTCAAATAGCCTGAATTAGTATACATCAGCCTACTCTAAATGTCTGTTTATTAACTTGGTATTATGCAACTATTTTCCGGGTGACATGTATCCGTTCATCAAAAATGTGTTTATTTAATATTTACTATATACCAAGCACTGTAATGTGCAACCAGGAACACAACAAAGTTCTTACCTTTCAACAGCTTAAATTCTTAGTGAGAGTAAACAAACTCTAGCACAACAATGGGAGCTCAGATATTTTAGTGCTTTATAAAAATAAAGTGATATCAACAGTAGTTTTACTTGGGGGGGTAGGTGCAACTTTACTTAGAATGATATGAAATTAGCAACTTAAAAGTCTTTCTTTTATATCATATTATTCTTTTTGTTCTAATGACATTCAGATTAAAGATCTAATTTTGGTTCCTATACAAATATTTACAATGTATTTATGGAGAACGGTATTCACCAAAAAAGTTAATGAAAATAAAAAGGGAAAATTGACAGAAGTAGCCTTTTTCTGCCAAGTAAACTCCTATCCATCCTTCAAAACCCAGGTTACCCTTCATCAGCTCCCTGAAGCTTTTCCAACAGTCTTCAGATGGAACTCATTACCTCCCCCTCTTTTCTGCCTCTGCATTTGTTGTACTGGTTTGTTGTACTAACACTGGGCTGTTGTGATCTGTTTCCATTTCTATCTCCCAAACTAGACTGAGCTCCTTGAGAGGTAATAAATTTGTTATCTTGATATCCCCTTTGTCTGGCTCAGCTCTTGGCACATAGCACATCGATTAGTGTGCACTACATTGAATTATGTTGTTAAAAAAGAATTCCTCTTTTCACATAATTCCTATTTCCAGCAGGGCATTCGAAAAATGAACCAGGATGGATCAATTAAATGTAGTCTCTCCTCCGGCCCTGCTCCACTACTACCCTGGGGAAGTGGATTACAATTATTTTGGGATCAGGGAGATTGTATCAGATTTGCCTGTCTTCCTTGATATCTTTCCAATGCTGGAGGCCAAGCCGAATGAGAGGAGAGCACGCACTAGTTTAACTCACATTATCTTAATATGCATTCAGAAAAATCTCACAGTGATTTTTACCAGAATTAGTTTGATTCATTTAGTGGCTTTGAATTATTATTGTTTTTCCTGTGCCACTAGCACAGTATGTAGATGGACCATTCACGAACTAAGACATCTGAAGGAAAACTGTGGTCACAGGACAATTTTTCACTTAAGTCACCCGCGGGGTTAAGTTCAAGTTTTCAAACTAAGAGCTCGCTTCCAAGATTGACTTCAGCGGCATCACTTAAGATTTTTGTTTTTTTTTTTCAAGTGAAGCTCATGTTACATTTGCCAAGAGCTCAATGGTTCTAAGAGGGTTTTTCAATACACTCGCACATTCTAATTCTCACAACATTATTGTGGAGAGCCGTTAACTGTTCTGTTCTCAGAAAGTGAAATTGAGGTTCAGAGAGACAAGTGATTGGCTTAGTGGTGACTGGCAGAGCCACACCTGGACACCAGGTCTTGTGAATGTTTGTTCCTATATGCCTTTTCCATCATACCATGCCAGCACTGCCACAGAAGGTGTCCTCGCAAATTGCAACATGGTCACCAGTTATCAGTCATATTAATGTTACAATTTGTCCATCTAGCAGATGGGGAGCAGGGGGTTGATTTCAGTTTACCTGGAGCTCATGTTAATCAGAGTGAGCTTATATTCCATTTAGTCCAGTCTTGGTGGAGTCTTACCTTTGAAAGCATCCCCAACTCAAGCAGCACTCCCATTACTCTCTTCCCTTATTCTACTTTACTTTTCTTTCCAGAATTTTCTACTTCCTAGAAATATACAATATAGTGTGATGGTGAATTTTATGTGTCAACCTGACTGGTCCACGGGGTACCCAGACATTTGGACAAACATTATCCTGTGTCTGTAAGGCTGTTTCTAGATGAGATTAGCATTTCAGACTGTAGGCTGGGTACAGCAGATTGTCCTCATCAGGTTGAATTGTAGACCTGAACAGAACAAAAGGGCTCAGTAAAAGGGGTCTGCTCCTGCCTGGCTGTCTTGAGTTGAAACGTTGGACTCAAACTGAAACATGGGTCCTTTTTGGATCTCGAGCCTGACAGTTTTCAGACTAAAACTTACACCATAGGTTCTCCTGGGTCTCCAGCTTGCTGACTGCAAATCTTGGGACTTCTTAGCCTCCATAATTACATGAGACAACTCCTTATAATAAATCTCTCTCTCTCTCTCTCTCTCTCTCTCTCTCTCTCTCTCTTTCTCTCCCCCCATACACACACACACACACACACACACACAGGGGTTGCCAAAAAATGTATACACATTTTAAGAATGGAAAATATTAAAATTACACTGAGGGTAACCACTTTGAGCACCTCTTGCAATTGCAGGAGTCAAACGTTACTATAGTCATCTTTTGTTTTTGATATATATGGAGTATTACAATTTTAATACAGTTTTTTTTCCCTTCTTAAAATGTGTATGCTTTTTTTGGCACCCTCTGTGTGTATATATACATATGCACACACACACACACACACACACACACACACACACACACACACACACACATATCCTATTGGCTCTGTGCTTCTATGGAGGACCCTGATTGATACAGAGAGCCACACAAAAAAATTTCAATAAATTTAAAAAGATTCTCATTTGGCACCCTCTGTGTGTATATATACACATGCACACACACACACACACACACACACACACACACACACACACACACACACATATCCTATTGGCTCTATTTCTCTGGAGAACCCTGGCTAATACGTATAGTTAACTTATTGACTGTAGCAGACACTTTTCGTTGCTTCCTTTTTTTTTTTTTTAAATCAAAAGACTCACCATTTAGTGACTGCTCTCATCAGATGCTTTGCATATGTCTTTTCCATTTAAGCCTGATATTAATTCTATAAGATAGGTGTTCTTCACACGCCATTGAAAAAGAAAGATTAAGTACCTACAAAGGTTGAATAACTTGCCCATGATCACTCTCTGAGCAGGCGGGAAAGCTGGAGTTCAAATTCAGGACTGACTCCATAGCCTAACCCACTTAGCTATTGAGCTAACAAACTCCTGTCACAGAGAAAAAGTATTGGGTTGTCGGAAAAGTCATGATGCATTTCTGCAACGAAAAACATAGAAAAAATACATCATGACTTTTCCAACAACCCAATATTTGAAAGGAAAGAAGTCAGAAAGGAAGGGAGGTAGGAATAGGAAGGGAGGGAAAGAAAAGGAGGAAAGAGAAAAAGGGAGGGAAGGATGGAGGAAAGATTGCTAAGCCATACAATTAATGACGGCATGAAATCAAAGTCATACTCACTTGTGCTAACTCCCACCTGGAATAAATAACACCATGACAACTAGCAGGCATGTGACCCCCAATTCCTGAACCACAGCCAAAAGAACATTTCAGCTGTCACTCAGAGCGCTGCATCTCAGGACTAACTGACAATACTATAAACATCACATTCATCACATTTCTCCTTTGCTCATAAACCTCAAGGGGCTTGAAGAGGACATGACAGCTGTCTTCAAATATTAAAAAGGCCATCATACAGAAGGGGATTTGGCATGTGCTGGATCCCACAAGAAGACAGATTTCAACTCAATTCAAAAAAGGACTTTCTAAAAGTCAAGATTTCCATAGACCACTCCCTTGGGAAATAGTGAAACCTCTGTCCATGAAGGCAGATGCTGGTCTACCCTTCAGGGCATGTCTGAAGAGCCTCGATCACCCTCTCAATTGGTGGAACTACATGGCCCTCAGAGTACCTTACAACTCTAAATTTTAAGATTATTTCTCCCTTCCCACGCTTACCATATTAAGCCTAAACTATTCATCATGCTCTTCAAAGTTCTTCATAATTCAACTCCACTTCACCTGTTTATATTTATGTCTCGCTTCATTGTAATGCAATTCTGCTTCCTCCCCCAAACAACATCCCCCTCTCTGAGATTTTTCACTCAATGTTTATCCCCCAACCTGTGCCATCTCTTCCTGACTACCCTCTCCAAACTACCACGATGCAAGAGACCTAAAGTGGCTTTTACTTTCTTTGAAAATATATGGTCCTTTTCAAACAATTCTAGGTAAAGTTTGCTCTAAAATTGCATTTGTATAATTAGATGGTGATTTCCTGATTTTCATCAGTTAATACTAACCCAAAAGAGGCTATTTGCCTATTTAGGAATAAGACTTCCTCAACTTCAGGAGCCAGTAGATCACGTTCATAATTATTTTCAGCTCTGTATAGAGTACGACGTGATGTGGCTGTATGTTTACTTTGGTTGTTCAGGGCAATTTTCTGAAAAATGTAATGACCCAATCATCCCTGTGACTACAAGTCAATAACAAGCAGATCTTGACATTTAGCGATTTCTAAGGCTGAAACACCTGCTTATTTTGACAGCAGCAGTCAGCCCTGCAGGTACAGAAACAAGATGTTTAACAGAAAGTCTTACACAAGAAGGAAGGTATCAATCAGACAAGCCTGAGCATACCTATGGGGACAGACTCTGCCAACATCTATAGTAGGGCTCATAGTTGTAAAGTACCTGATTAAAAAGAAAAAAAATATATGTTATGAGTTCTTTTAAAAATGAGGACATTTGAAAAGTTATGTAAGGCAGAGCTGTGATTTCTTAGCACTGGAGAATTCACAGGTTAAGAATTATGAAATTTGCTGGAGGCCAACAGAGAACGTGTCAAATCCTTTAAAAATATCTTATCAAGAGAGTTTAGGAAGGGGGAACCAAAGAAAACTGGAGGTCTATTGCTAGGAGAACCCCCTCGTCTTGCTCTCAGGGAAATTTTATAATTTTATGTACAAGTATAAGCCCTTTGCAGGTGTTCAATGATTATTTTCCGAATGACTGATTCTGTCTCATGCTTTTTTTTTTTTTTAATTCCTGAAAACACAAATAATTGCTTCACATCAAGGAAAAACCAGAAACCTATTTTCTGGGGGGTTTTTTTCTGAGAAAAACATTCTTTTTATAAAAACATACTCTTCTACAAGGCACTCTAAACCTCACTCCTTGGGTCTAAACCAAGTCAAATCCAAATATGCAACAAATAGCTACGATAACATAAGACACTCTGCTGTACTCTGTATGCTAATATTTTCTCTTTGAAAAGAAGACATTTTTTTAAAAAGGAAATGAAAAAGAGGGTGGAAACTGACATTCCTTAAGTGCCTGCTATACCCCAGGTGTGTCATATATGTGATAACATTTACTTCTCACAATTCTGCTTGTTCATTTTGACTAGTATACTCATTTTGCCAATGAGGAAACGGGGACTTACAGGGGTTCATATGTCTAAAGTTGCGTAGCTAGCAAGGAAGGAAGGGAACATTTCACTCCAAGAGATGCTTGACCATAAAACTTGTGTACGAATACTAAGCTGCACTGATCTCAGTAAGTAACAAGGGAAATGAGAGACAGAGAAAAAGGAAAGTCCAGTATATAGGAAAAAAAATAAACATCCTGATGAAAATGTTATTTTTATTCTCTTAAATCTTGGGTTGGAAGTAATTCATGCCATCTTCTGATTTCTCCTGTGGGCATGGTTACCGACACTCCAGGGTCCTACAGTGGGTCTAATGTCTTCTACATGATAGACGATGTTTGCAGTGGCTCTGTGCTTCTGAAATGTTATGGAATGCTCGGAGTACAGAAGTGAGGCGAAACAGGACCAAAATTATATCACAGTTTTTCTGTGACACACTTGTGTTAGATCGGGGTTTCTCAACCCTTTTTTTTTTAATTAATCAATTAATTTTTTCTTCCTCAAACACATCACCCATTTGAGTCAGTTGAACTTGCTGGACTTCTCAGCCTTTTTTAAATTAATAAATTAAATTCATTAACATCACTTTTCGAAAACAGCGTTTTTATTTAATCCACCGAAGAACTGAAGAACAGACAACTACACATAGCTAGATCTCCATTCTGTAGAAATTGTTTCAACAAGCACTTTTATTCCTCCATGTTCCCATTTTGTCTAGTAAAATCTTCTCTTTGACTTTGGTGTTTGACTAGTTTCACTAACATGATTCTGGGTGTGTATATCTTTTTATTTATGCTCTTCAGAACTCTGTATGCTCTCTTTGGCAGCTCTGCCTAGTCTCTTTTTCATAGTCTCTTATTCTTTTCTTCTCATGTTTTAAATATTTCCATGACTTTAACAATACTGTTATTTTATACTCTTTATGTAATCATTCCATAACTGAAATTCATGGGATCCTGAGACCGCCATTTTTGTGTATTCTGATGCTTACTCAAGGCACATGGTTTACTTCTGTGTTTCAAAAGTTTAGATTATGGACTCTTCCTTGACATTGCTTTATCTGTGGCAATCAGGAATTTGAGCTGAGCATATGTGCCTCAAATGTCATTTTGAGTTTGCTTCCACCAGGCACCCTACTTTTACCAGCTGTGAGCAATTTTTATATTAATTTGTTGAAGGGGAGGATCTCAGAGCATTTGAAGAGTGTACATTTGATGCCTAATCTGACTATGGTACAGGCCCGTGGTTATGAATTCTCAAGGACACTTTTTTCTCCACCAGGGCACAGGCATACAGACGGGCTTCCTCGAAGTCTCCCTATGCTGATGAGCAGAGAAACCCTAGTCTACCCTAGTGTTGGTGCTGAAGTATGTATCAGCTGGCTAGATAATAGCAATTATAACAATAAAGAGAATAAGGAGGGGCTGGAACAGGAGGAGGAAGTAAAAGGAGAAGAAGGGGGAAGGAGAGGACTAAGAGGAGGAACACTTACAGAGCATACTCTATGGGCTAGCCATCCCCCTAAACACTTTATTGCATGAATTCTAGCCCTCAACCTAGCCCCAATGTCCAGTTGATGAATGGACACAATCCCTTCCCTCTCACCTCTGAGAGTCAGGATCTAGCCAGCATTGGCCCACAAAATCCACCCATTACCCTGTGTTTTAGCTGATCTCTTGATTTCTGCCTTACAGAAACTTATATCTTCACCAGCCCCACTCTTGTTAAACTGAACACACAGTCTTGGGTTCAGCAGAGCTAAAACCCAGAATATCTGATGGAAAAGGTTGTAAAGTTTCAAATCAATCTCTTAACTGAGCTAAGAACCATAAGGAAGCAATTCTAGTAAGTCAAAATACACCTTGAGAATTATCATGCTCCCAGGTTATGCTCAACCACAACCAATGCATAATTCAGAGCTTACCCTTCTCCAAGACAAGGCACTGGGAGCATGTGTTGGGTCCCTGCTAGACCATCTAAGTTTCATGATGGTAGAATCTGCCGACTATGGTCACTGGGAAGTGTGTAACTCAGTGCTCAGTACTAAGGGATCATCACCAAACCTCCTCTATGCATTTATTGTTAAATCAATAAGAAAAAAATTGCTCTATGATTATATTAATTCATGCAAAATATATATTATAATATTAATAGCAAATAGTTCTGTAGCACTTACTATTTCTAGGCACTTTATGTACATTAAGTTATTAAATCCTCATAAGTAACTTTTGGGAGTGCTCATGTTTCAGGTAAAAAAAAAAAAATCGGGAATGTCAGAAGTAGGTTCCTTTGAAGGTTCACATGTGAGAGTACATCCTATTGGAAATACCAAAATAGGCCAGATATCCTCAGACAAGCAATGAATTACTTAGTTCATCAATTGATGCTGTTCCAATACATTCAAAAGTAAGGGTCAGCACACTTTTTTCTGAAAAGGGCAAGATAGAAAATATTTTAGGCAGGCAATATGATATCTGTTCAACTCTGATGTAGTGTAAACAAGCTCTACACAAAATGTAAAGGACTGAGCACAACTGTGTTCCAATAAAACTTCATTTAAGAAAACACAGGACTGGACTTGGCCCATGGGCCACAGTTTGCCAACCTCTTCAAAGAATGACTTAAGCTCATCTCATCACCACCCCCTCAGAAAATGAGACCGTTGGGACCCTCCCCTTATCTTCTCATTGTAATAAACTAAACTAAGTAAATAAATATTCCATAAAAAAAAAGCAAAGAGTCAGAGATCTTAATTGAAAACCATTAAAAGGAAATAAAAGGAAACCCTATGCAACTTTTCCTGTTGCTCAATCTTTTTCAATCAGATCCTGCATTCTTATGCAAAACACCAAATATAATTGGACAAAGCTGTTTGGACAAGCGAGAAACAGCCACTAACGCAAATATGCCAATATTATGCCCAAAGGCAAATACCATTTTTGCTGGGGAGTTTGTTTTGGAGTCTTAAAGCAACACATACAGTAGGTTGACAATAAGTAAATAGCCACACAGCAGCAACTTCTGTTAAGGATCTTAGCTCTTTGCCTTTAAACTTAAATGATAAAACATGTGAAATATGTCTGATTGTATCAAGCCATGGTCAATGGAGACGCTTGTACCAAAAATTGTAGACTGTAGGGAAAACAAAGAGAAGCACAGTGGAATGTGGATCATGGGGCTACCACATCTTGGAAGAGGGGCTATTGGCAAGTGGTATTTAAGGCTTGGGTGGGTGAGACCTTGTTGTCTTTTGTGGACTCCCTTTATGCTCCCCCTTGACCTCCTGGGGGCCTGACTGTGGCCTGGGTTGTTACTACTGTTTACAATTTACATCTTAAGACAATTCTTCCACAACACCAGTGCCCTCAGAGGCACGCAAATGCAATGCTTGTGCCATTTACCCTAGACGATCGTGCCTCCTGTATGCAATAACACAGAAAGTTATCATAGTGAAAAAACAATTCACAGAACAAGAAATACAATATGGCAGGCTGTACATATATGTCTGTATATGCACAGAACAGTGGCTAAAATGTTCACATGGGATAGTGTGAAAAGAAGCCATGGGGTAAGTTGATGGGTGACTCTGTTTTTCGCTATTCGTAGGTAACATTTTTAGCAAACCATTTATTTGTCTTTCTATTCAGTGTCTATTTACTGGACACCTTTTCCATGTCATAAAGGCTAGGTGCTGAGGAGCAAAAACATTCATAATCCTTGTTGTCTCGGATCTTACAGTCTAGGGGGGAAGACAAACATTCAATTATCAGTGAATGTAAAATTACAACTATGACAAATGGCTGTAAAGGCAAGTTCGTTGTTGTATGAGAACCTGTAACAGAATAGTTAGCACAGGCTTCCAAGAAAGTAATGGTTGAACTGAGCTTTGAAGGAAAAAAAAAAAGAGGTATTTAAGCAGAGTGATGATGTGGGAGAATGTTATATGCAGAGGGTACAGCAGGTGCTGACCTGGGAGAGACCATGGCCTTGAAAGGGTCTGAGAGAGGGCCAGCGGGCAGAAAGCACTGAGTCGTTACATGAGGAAGAAGAGTGTGGCAGGTAGGTTACGAGAATTGCCAGGCAGGTTACGAGAATTGCCAGGCCTCAGAGGTCTTGCTAAGGATTCTGGCCTCTATCCTAAGAGCTACTGAAGGGGTTTTAAGGTGTGTGTGGACATAGCATAGGGTAATATTTATTTTGAAAAGATTGCTCTAGTTTCTGGGTAGACAACTAATGGCGATTTTGCTAAATAATAACTGTATGCCAAGAAAGAAATGGAAACGTAGCTGAATATGGGCAACGGACATGGAAAGAAAGGGAAAGATTGTGTCAGTATTTTAATTGCAAATAACTAGAACTTGGTGATGTATTGAATACAGGAGGGTAAGGGACAGGAGAGTGTTGACAGTTTTTACGTGTGAGGAAGGAAGGAGTGAGATGGGGATGAGGGAAATTTTCACATTAGATGCGTGCTCTTCTGATGGGGCCAACAGCCACAGAGGTGTGTATTGCCTGTGTTAAAACAGCTCAATCCCCAAAATAAGCAAATAAAAACAATAAATCTGACCTTCTGGTACAGATGGTTTATTCCCATTTCCTTTGTCCACAACCTTGACTCTGGGTTTTGGGTCCTTTCTTTTTTCCAAATCTTTAACTGGAAGAAAAGTAGAAATACAGCAACATGTTAAAGACTAAAAGAAAATATTCAATGAGTATTACTAAAACCCTTGCAAGTACTGAGAGTACTAAGTAGAGAGGAGCTCCACGGTACAATCTCATCCCCAAAGATTGGACTTGCTCTTTGTATTTCTCACCCTTGCAACAGGAAGGTGTGGAACGCTTAAGGAATTACTTTGATCGAGTATTCACTATGGGCAGATGTATCAAATAAATTTAAGCTTTCAAATCCTCTAGAAAAGGCATGATTCTCATCCATGAGGGAACAAAGGAGTAGGAGGCTAAGCAACTAGAAAATATTGGGTTGTTGGAAGTCATGATGCATTTTTGCAACGAAAAACATAGAAAAAATATGTCATGACTTTTCCAACAACCCGCTATCTCAGAAAGCCAGAAAGTGTTGGCACAGGATTCAAAACCATAGCTTCGGGTCTCTGACAAGGCCTGCGTCGTCTAATGCTCTAGACACATCTTAGCTGTGAATATCTTCATTTGGAGTTGGTCTATCTGTAATAGAAGGTAGGGAATCCCATGATATTTTCCTTTGAAACTTAAAAAAAAAGTTTCCCTACTAATAAATAGTAGTATTTCTTTGTCACTTTCATTACGAAATATTCAGGGACGCAGAATGCCCCTTGATCCTTTCATCCATTCACACCAATGTACTCCATTAGCTTTACTTCCTACGGCTCAAACACCACAGCAGCTTTCGTCCTGTTCTGGGTACCTTATGTTGTTTGAGTCTGCTGAGACCACCACCAACTGATTATATTGGGTCGTCGGAAAAGTCATGATGTATTTTTTCTATGTTTTTTGTTGCAAAAATGTGTCATGACTTTTCTGACAACTCAGTAGTTTCTGCACAAATAAAATGCCCTGTGAAAAGGCAGAAGTGATCCCATGGCAAGATATTTCATTTAATTGTTGTATTCACGTCACGAAAATCAGTAAATTTATTGGAGAGCAGGCCAGGCAGGGGAAACAATGATTTGCTCTGAAACAGCCCTCCTGACTTCACTAAGATATTCCATTAAGCCTGTCTTTTTCATCTCCTCCTCTCAAAAGTGTTTTGAGATTTGTCATCTGCCAATGTTGTGTCTCTCCAGTTCTATTTTTCCTTTTCTTAGAAACTGTCCTTGGCTTCCTAGTACCTGGAAATTAAATTCCAAAATTAAAATTAATAATAATAAATGTAAGATGTCTTGATCCTATTCCCTCTGACCGTCTAGTTTTTTAAATCCCTCTTTTTAGACCTCATCCTCGGACTTCTTTATAAGCCTTGGCCACTTTGGAACACTCCCTTCTTTATTTTGTTAATTAATTTTTTTAATAAAGTATAGTTGACATACAATATATTAGTTTCAGGTGTACAACATAGTGGTTCAACATTTATATACCTTACAATGTGATCACCATAATAAGCTTAGTAACCACCTGTCACCATACAAAGTTATTACAATAGTATTGACTATATTTCCTGTGATGTACATTACATCCCTGTCACTTACTTATTTTATAACTGGGAATGTGTACCTCTTATTCCCCTCCCCCTCCCGTCCCCTCCTCCCCTCTGGCAACCATCAGTTTGTTCTCTGAATATATGAGTCTGTTTCTGTTTTGTTTTGTTTGTTCATTTGCTTTGTTGTTTTTTTAGAGTGCACACATAAATGAAATCATACTGTGTTTGTTTTTCGCTTTCTGACTTATTGCACCTAGCATAGTATCCTCTAGGTCCATCTACATTGCCACAAACAGTCTTTTTTATGGCTGAGTTATATTCCTCTGTGTGTGTGTGTGTGTGTGTGTGTGTGTGTGTGTGTGTGTGTAACATCTTCTTTATCCATTCATCTATCAATGAACACTTAGGTTGCTTCCATATCTTGGTTATTGTAAATAATGCTGCAGTGAACATAATCTTTTCAAATTACTGTTTTCATTTTCTGCAGATAAATACCCAGATGTGGAACTGCTGGATCATATAGAACACCCCCTTCTTTATTTTCTTTCTCAGGTTTTATAAAGGCATTATCCTGGGTTTTCTTGTATTCCTCTGACCCCTCCTTTACATTCTCATTCTTCGAGTCCTTTTTCTGCTTCTGTTCCTGAAATATGATCATATACTACATTGCCTTGCATCTCTCAAAGCCCCACCTATAATTTTATCATCCTATAATTTTAATCCTCACCCTTCCATGGATAATTTCCAAATCTACATCTTTAATCCCACCCACACATTCTGTAAAAAAAAAGCTGAAACTTTAATATAAAAAAAAAACGTGTTGAGCAGTGCTAAAAGTAGAAATAGATCTGAAAATGAATATTTCTAAAGACTCAGGGAGATTTCACGGGGAAAATAACATTTCAGCCAGACTTTGAAAGATGAGCAAGATTTTGCAGGAAGAGATTAGCAAAATGTTATTCCAAAAAGGAAAACGGTGGCTGAAAAGAAAGTGTGCCAAAATGGGGCCACTGATCAGTCTACAAATGAACAAGAAAAAAATAACCATCACCTTGAATTGAGCCAGTAGGTCACATATAAGGTATAACACATGTGTCATACCAAGCTGCTGCCTCCTCATGCAGAGACAAAATCAGTTAGAAAACTGCCACAAGCAAAGTAGCACTAACCCTAGCAACAGTAGCTACCGTGCCCCTACTATGTGCTGAAGGGAGCGAATCCATGCAATAACAGGCACATGTCACCGCCCCCATTTACAGATGAGGAACCTGAGGTTGGACATGATTGAGTTGCTTGGCCAAATACTCACACCAGGTTTGGAGTCATAATATCTAGCAGATCAGACATGTCTTTCTGTCTTCAAAATCCAAACACTGTTTCTTATGCTCCCCTGTCTATCAGAAGATGGATTCGTGGAGAAATCAAATCCCTACACAATTGGAAATCTATATCCACAGGATCTGTCTGAATCATCATTTTCCTGGGTGCAACCATGAGTGTTTTCCAGGGAGGGGGGACCAGGCTTTAGCTCCATCTCGCAGGGGGCAAAAGGAATGCAACATGGGGAAGGAAGCCACCCGAACCAAGTTATTTTAATGTCATTCTTATGAACTGGTATTTGGGAAGAACGAATCCCTCCATCCTGCCAATAAAAATAACACAGCTAGAAAAACATATGCTTACATACAACTTATCCAACCAACTAGGTAGACTGTTGCACTGGGATTATTTCAGCAAAGCTAAGCAATCTAAGGACAAATAACAGCGTGGCCTTAAGTCTTTTGAGCAAATAGCTGTTGGGAAAGCTTTTAAAGGCTACCTGTGCTTCTTAGGCTGTTCAGTCAGTGGAATCTTTGAAATCACCAATCGCCAGACCTTTAGAGTATTGTAAAATGCATCATTTTTCTTCGTCCCTTTTACTGTTTCTCACAAAGTTAAAGTTATTTTGCCTATTCATGTAGAAATGTCAGAGGCCAGAAACTGAGGCACGGTGCCAATCAAATGAGACAGAAGGCTGATTTATATTGAAAATAACATTAAAAACCTTTTCCTGAACTTCCAGACAATGCAAATCTCAAAAGAATGTAACATTTAAAACATGTGTGTGTCCTGCTAACAGGTAGATTTACCAAATGTCTTCTGTTTGGAAGTTTCCAGAGGTAGCAGGTTAAAAAAGTTGTTGTGTTTTGTTTTTTTTAATTAAAAAAAAAATCACAAAATATGTCTCATAAAACTTTACTTAGAAGGGGAAGAAAAAAAAGGAGGGAGAGAGAGAAAATCCAGGTAGAGCAGTGCTACTCACACAGTCCTAAAACCCATAGCCTCCCAGGTTTGTGGGTTCATTCTAGTGGCAGGGTGTAAAAAGCTATTGTTACTTGTAATTATGCCTAGAGTTTTCTTCAAAATAATATGGGGGTGGGGTAATAAACGAAACAAGACTGGCCATGCGTGGCTAATTATTGAAGCGAGCAATGGCTACTTAGGGGTTCATTGTGCTATTCTGCAGCTTTTTAAATTACATTTAAAATTGCCCTTAATGATAAGTTGGCTTTTTTTAAAGAGTCTATCTTAACAATGAAGTAACACAGAAAGTTACCCAGGACAGGCCTCTTCTGTTGCATTCGTGATAACACAAAACTCTGTCTGCCCTCCACATTTGAAAGTCCACCTCCAGGAAGAGGGGGTGCCTGCATAATCTCTGGTCACTAGAATATAAGGGCCATAGGGACAGGGATCTGTCATGTCCCATTACCTAGAACAGGGCCTGGCATTTAGTAGTCATGCGATATATATTTGTTGAATAAATAAATAAATGAATATCTCCTGAAAGGCAGAAGAATCAGGGCCCCTGTGAACAACATTTAAACTCAACAGAAATGAAAGCTGTCTAAAGGAACAGTGCAGACATGGACTGGGCTGCCTCAGCGCTTTCTCCCCTGCTGAGAATGTCTCTACGTGCCCTTTCTCTGTCTACCCAACTTACTATTTGAGAACTGGCCCAAACATGGAGCCAACCCCCATCCACTCTCTTCCCAGCCCATTGTGGGGGCAGAAAGGACACCTCCTTTCACACAGTCCTGAATAGACCTCTCTCTCTAATGCTTACCATGTAGTATTTTTTCACAAATCTGTTTGTCATGGGTACTGGCACATAACATGCCGACCATAAATGTCAACTGATTAACTTTTGGAAAGAGTTCCATTCCTTGTTACATAGGTTGGTTTTGTGGAGGCGAGGTTGGCACTTGCTAGGGATAGAGGAGGTGCAGGCATCATCGATTCAGTCATCTGTTAAGTATTTATTGAACACCTACTATGTGCTGGGTAGATAAGATGTCTGGGTAAGGTTTAGGTTACAGTGTCAGGGAGAGCATTTGAAAATTAAAACTTAAAGGATAAACACGAGTACAGTGAAAAAGTACAGAGACAAGCAGAAGAGTATTCATGATAGAAGGGACTCATGGAAGATTGTACTAAATGTCTTTTAAGATCTATTCAAATCTAAACAATTTAGGATGTTAACTATTACAATATTCACCACAGACTCAAATTCAGAGCTGGGACAGGGTCCCATGGTGGCACTTTAAGATCTCTAAATACATACTTCTGAATTGACCTCGGGCCGGCTTGCTTTCTTTGTCTTTATTGTATGCAATAATTTGAACTGTGTAATTCTGGTCTGGCATAAGACCTTGAATAATTGCTTTAGTTGCCGTGTTCTGGAGATTCAATTGATTAGTTTTTCCACCTACAATAAAACAGGAAGATAAATCAGTTCTAAGAAATAGGTTAACTGTGTACATTAAGAAATTTTATTAACCAGGAATCATCTTAAAAGGTGAAGACATTTAAAAATGTATATCATGGTACGTATATGCACAGCACTTAATTGTAATTTACTCTTTTCATTTTCAGTCTTTGCTTTAGACAAACAGTTGTCGAAGTTAGATTAAAACACACATTCACAAACATCTTTCATCATAACATACTATTGCTTTTATACACTAGAGAAAACCACAGTACCAGATTAAAAGACAGTAAGCCCTCACCATTGGATACACTCTTCAAGGAAAGAATTCCACTTAAAAGCGAAGGTAGAGATATCGGCAGGCTGAATGCACTTATCTACACTGGAATTTTTCCTATGGCCTTTCTAAAGCCAGCCAAAGCGTCCTTGAAGCATGAGCAATTTAATTGTCTTAAATTTGAGTATTACTGGCTCAGGATGTTGAAGGAATCACTCATTCCCTGGCTACTTAAAAGTTAGCTTGGTTAATGAAAAGATTTCAAACCCCCATTATCTCTCCATCAAATTAAACTGACATCTAAGGCTTTCCTGAAAATGCTGTTGACTAAATACTCAATCTTTTATACAAAGTTCCATGTATACCTTTCTTCTCCCATTCCTGACAGTGACTACTATGTCAAGAAAAGGGAAAATTAAC
Source organism: Hipposideros armiger (assembly GCF_001890085.2). Classification (NCBI taxonomy): domain Eukaryota; kingdom Metazoa; phylum Chordata; class Mammalia; order Chiroptera; family Hipposideridae; genus Hipposideros; species Hipposideros armiger. The sequence goes on from NW_017731415.1 coordinate 257,741, forward strand.
TTAAAACGTCTGCCCTTCTAGCAGTAATTGCAAAAAGGGTCTGAAATTTGCCAAATTAATAAAACAGAACACAGATTACAATATATTTTCCTCATATTCTAATAAAATTAATGACTTTAAGTCTGAAATTTGATGCTTCCACCCATGCCTCCTGCTGTTAGACAGCAGAACTTAGCCTTTTGCTTGCCAAAACCCATTTCCTTAAATGCGTTTGTGTCCAAGATTTAAATCTGGTTTCATGAACTTCTATCATTTAAAATTCATCTGTGACAAAGTGCACCCATTTAATCTTTCATAATGTATGTTTCACATACACAAAAAAAATCCTTAGAAAACTGTATTAGAATCCCTCTCGGAGAGGCATGGAGTGTATTATTTTAAAAGCATTGAGAATCCTGTAATAAAAAAAGCTTCAAATGCTGTTTAAAATGGCACTTTTCAAATTTATTTGTCCGTTAAACAGTTTGGTTGTGTAATAGCTATTAGCATCCTGAAGAATACCACAGAATATGTTTTGGGAAAGACTAGTATAAACAATACTTGGAACATGTCTTATAGTGTTAAAATGTCTACAAACATTTTGTGTCTAGATGTATTTATTACTCTTTCTATTTATGCTATTTATTTTAATGTCTGATCAAGTAGATACCAGAGTGTCAAGACTGTATTATTGGCTTGGGTCACTGCAGGAAGGACATAGGGTCACTGGGGAAAATATTCCCAGTATTCATGAAGAACTAACTTGTTTTCATCCTCAATTTCTATTTTGTCACTGGAGGTGTGTAAGCAACAGCTGGAGATCTACTTTTCAGATGTGCTTTGGCAGAAGGAATTGAAGAGCCAGGCTGAGGTTTGGCTCAAAGACCACCCAAATCACTTTTCAGATTCTATGATTGCCCAATGACACCTGCCTGAGGTACTTAACAGATTGGTATTATCAGCAATTAATCAGGAAAACTTAAAACCCGGATGACCTGGAGGGGAAAAAAAAAGTACCTTTCAAGATGGAACATGGGGAATTCTCAGAGGTATCACACATTAGAAATTTATATTTTGGGAGCCAGCCAAGTGGCTCAGTTGGTTAAGAGCATGAGCTCTGAGCAACAGGGCCACCAGTTCGATTCCCACATGGGCCACTGAGCTGGGCCTGAGCTGAGCTGCCAACAGGCAGCAGGATGGCTCAACGACAAGGCTGCTGGTTCGACTCTCTCATGGGATGGTGGGCTGCGTGCCCCCGCAACTAAGAGTGAACAGGGCACCTTGAGCTGAGAGTCCGCGAGATACCGATGGGCAGCCGCATGGTGACTGGACTTGGAGCTGAGCTAGCTGTGCCCTCCACAACTAAGACTGAAGGACAACAACTTGGCTGTTCCCCTTTTCCAATTCCCCAGCACTGTTCCCCTCCCCCAATTCCTCAATAAACTCTTTTAAAAAAAAAAAAGAAAGAAAGAAATTTATATTTTGACCTTTAAGTCATAATATTGTTCAAGAATCTGTTAAACTTAAATTTCCCAGCATGGCTTATTTTAGAAAACAAATTTTACTTTTAAAAGTCAAAGTTATTTCAAAATTGGCCATGTTCCAAAATGCAAACTCTGAATCAAACAGAAGAAAATACTGCTTTCCACACATGAGTCACTTCTGTAGGCCAAGATGGGAAAAGTTAGCCTTTGGGAGCACTAAACCAGGAGTCATTAGAAGGAGCCTATGCATAATATTTGTTAATAAAAGAAGGTCCCTTTTTAGTGGCCATGCAAAAAATGAGGTGTTTCATCTGCTTGTTTTGTTTGAGATTTAAAACCTATTATGAGGTAAGAGACCCATACTTGAGAACAATAGAGCTTCATTATATGAGCAGGGAAAAGGCTTGCAATCAAAAGGAGTCCAGTTCCATCCATATAACTATCTTTATCACCAATAAAGAGAAACAATTACTATATTTATATAAATACATATTATACAAATATGCTATTATTAAGCATTTATTACATACAGTGTGAAAATGGACCCTAGAAGAAATGATACCTGAGCAATACACTAAGGAGCATCTTTTTTACATAACTACTTTATATTCATGATCAATAAATTTAACTTTTGCTTTTCCTGCTTGAATTTATCACTTATTTTCACAATGTCTACTTAGCTTTCATAATTTTAATGCATTATCACTGAATAATATTCTATCTAGTTAATTAATCATAATTTACTGAGCCAGTAACAGATGTTGGCCATCCAGATGTATTGTATTTTTTTTTAAGTGTCAATAGACCAAAAGTATTCATCCTATGTTGAAAATGAAGGAGGCAGTAAGAATTTTTGATAATCTGGAAATTTCACCTGACGAGAATTATGATGAGCCCAATGGTCAGTCTTTAGACTTTGAGACCATTATTTCCTGGTTCAAAGGTAAGATTTCAAGCTCAAATATTAAATTAAAAAAAAAAACCTACACATTTTTAGTTACCTATGTGTAAACATTGCTAAACTCTAGAAAATATAGTTGACTGTTTTTACCTGAAGCTGGAGACACAAGAAGTTTGTATCCACCAAATTTCCCTCTTGGAGCCTTCCATGAAATCTGTATACTATCATGAGATAATACATTATATCTTAACCTTGTGGGTGAAGCCACTGAAAAGGAAAAAAAAATGTTTAAATGTTGAAACATTTAAGCTTCCATTTGTTAAATTAAAAAGTCAAACTCATCAAAACATATAAGACTTCTTCAGTCTCAAAACATGTTCTTTCTACAACCCTATTAATGAGTTAATCATTGGCAAAAATCACACCAACCTAAGAGCATTTGTTTCTTACTCAAGAGATAAGCATTTGTCAAATAGTACTGACCTTATGGCAAAGAACTGTGACTTAGGGTTAGAATTTAATACTCTAGTCTGGTTTAAAAATTGGAGCCAATCTTGTAAAATGCTGTCGTTATAAGAATAAATTTTTCTTCTTGGAACATGTAAGCTTTTATAATCTAACTCTACCGGGACCTGTTTTATGGCGTTAGGCTTTTCACTTTAGTAATCCAATATCTGTTTGGATAAGGTAATTTAAGAAGGCTATTATGGACATATTATAGTAATAAGATATCATTTAAAAAATTTGAGAAAGAGATTGTAAAGGACCAAAATAAAAAAGAACCAAATAAAAGATAATTTTATAAACTTTGACTTATTGTTCAAGTATAACTGATTTATACATTTCAGAATGATACAAAGCACATGGTCATAAATCACCCCAGTATATGTAAACTTGTCTGATGGTTCACAAAATGGGTAGATCTATGTAGCTTTTTGTGCTAAGTCATTCAAATTTAAAAACACATTTTTGGAACTCTACATCAATGTTACAGAACTTAAAAAGAAATACTTTAAGTAAGATTTTTATTATGTAATATCTAAATTAGTTTGAAAAAAAGAAAGCTAAAACTTAACAGAAAAGTTTGCTCTTATTACCACTTGTATGCTCAGCCTTTCTTTCTCACTTTAGGAAACAGAGTATGGGAGAAGAAAACAACCATTCTCCATAATAGGCATCTAATATAATATGGGGTTTGGACATCAGTTTGATTCTCAGTTGTGTCATTCATTAGATAAATAACCTTGAGCAAATGACTGTTTCTTCCAAAGCCTTATTTTTTTATTATTATTTATTTTTTTAAGTTACGGTTGACATTCAATATTATTTTATATTAGTTTCAGGTGTACAGCATAGTGGTTAGACACTTATATATTATAACTTACAAAGCCATCCCTCTGAGAAGTCTAGTACCTACTTGGCACTATACATAGTTGTTGCAACATTATTGACTATATTCTCTATGCTGCACTTTACATCCCTGTGACTATTTTATAACTGCCAATCTGCACTGCTTAATCCCTTCACCTTTTTCACCCATCCCCCAAAACCTTCCCCTCTGGCAACCATCAGTTTCTTCTCTGCATCTGAGTCTGTTTCTCTTTTGTTTGTTCATTTATTTTGTTCTTTAAATTCCACATATAAGTGAAATCATACGGAATTTGCCTTTCTCAGTCTGACTTATTTCACTTAACATAATATCCTCTAGGCCCATTCATGTTGTCGCACCATAGCCTTCTTTTTTTTAAAAAGGTGACAGCAATACTTTCCTCACATGATAAATGATAAATAGGATAATACACATAATGCATTATAACAGGTGGTCAATAAATATTTGTTCCTCTTCCCTCTTACTTCATCTATGCGTCATCACCCAAGCTCATCTAACACAAAAATACATTGTTATCCCAATTTTATATATAACGGAAGTAAAGAGAAGCTCAGAGACTTTTCCAAGTTCACATATTGGTGAATGACAATCTCTGACCCCAAATGAAATGCTCTGTTCCTTTGTGAGAACATCCACATAAAGAAGTCACCCTTCATTGAGCGAGATGAATGAGCAATTGACTCCTCTCGAGACTATCTGCTCATCTGAAATCAGTCAGCACTGAAGGATGCAATCTTAAGAGTAGAATTCTCTTTCTAGTACCCTTTGCCACCTCTCAGTAGAGAGTGTTGGTCATGCAAAACAAAAACATTAGCTTCCCATTTTCCATTTGACAGGAATGGAAGAAAGAGCTTACATTTCTCTGGCTTATGGGAAAATAGACTTATCATAAAAACAATTATCGTTAATACCTCGGTTTGCGAGCATAATTCATTCCGGAAACCAACTACTCATATCACAAGACATCGCTCATTTACCAAGGTAAAATGTATTATTAGGTCGGTGCAAAAATAACTGCGGTTTTTGCCATTAATCATAATAGACCTAATAGAAATGTTTGCTCATCTTGTGGAGCACTTGCAAACCAAATTACGTGCAATCCAAGGTTTTACTGTACTTTGAAATAGAAGAGGGAGGTGGCTAACCTGACATTTGGATGAACAGAGAAACTATTACTACTTTGCTTAGTCTGGAAATTGGGGAGAAAAATCTATTTACACATAGGTTTCTATTGCTTATTTTATCAAAAATAAGAATTTAAAAATGTAAACAATATATCCAGTTTCTGAGCCAAACCTTGTCAGCAGGCTGATGGACATCATCGGGCTAGCTTATTGCAACGTTTTGCATGAAAGGCCTGGTGAAAGAAAGCTGGCATGCCTGGGAACCATCCAGTGGAAAAGTACAAGCAGAATGGAAGCTTCAGCCCAGGTTATTCCAAGAGGGGCAACCGAGACTGTCAGCACCACAAGTGTGTTGACATCTCAAGGAGAACAAAGAAGTTAACCACATTCAGGTTTCCTAGCTTAACGATTAGAAATCTTGACAGCATTTTCCAGCCAGGATATTGTTCTTTAACCCAGTCTGAGTTTACAGCCTGTAATATTTTTTAGTGGCGAGCTAACCTCGTGAGCCTCCAGGAGAAAGTAATGAGGGTAGCACCGACCACGCCCTGATAGCACAGGTCAAGCTTGTACAACAAGGATGGATGTGCTCCAGAACCCAGAGGGGCACTGGCTTCCATTGAAGCACTCAAAGAAATAAAATGTGAAGCAAACGCTTCATCAATATTCATATCCATCAATTTTAAACAATTTACAAATGGTCCATAGCACTATGGTCCCATGACAACCGCTAGCAAAAAGCAATACCACCATTTTCTTTTATCAGTGGACCACATCTATTGCCTATATAAGCATAAATGCTCTCACAATCACTGAAAGAAAATCTTAGTGAGACACAAATTTCACATTTCCTATAAGCGTTTGCCTTTAGTGGGGGAAACACTGAAAAGAAGAAATGTTAGTTAAGAAAGAGAGAAGCATGAGGTTACAGTTTGGGATTTCAAAGTTAGTTCCCTTTTTCCTGTATGGAAGGCACTGGGACTTGTGCCAAAGCAAGTGCAGCAAGATTGACAGAAGTACTGTAAGTGCAGCGGAGAAATAATTGTCCTTATCTCATGGAACAAATATGTGTGTATATTTAATACCAGGCCCATGATTTTTCTTTTTGTGAGCACAAAGGAAGTGCTTCTATACGTATACTTAACTTCCAGTCATAATTATAAATGCTTGCATGAACTTGACTCAACAGTTAATTGTGTCAGTTAAAATCCTAAACTTTTTAAAAAGACAAAAGCGAAGTGTCAAGTTTGATGTCTGGCACACAATAAGAAGCAAGAGCAAGCTAACAAGCTCAGTCTTTGCATGGTAAAGTCAGGCTTCCTATGATAGATTGGGCCAAATATAGCATTTGTGAATATATGAACTTCATCCCAAAGGGGGATTGAGGAGGAAGACCAAGGAGGGTCCATTCATTATGTTTCTTTCTAGTATAGGATTAAGCTTGTTACTGAAAGTACGGGGGTATTTTTGTTTGATAATGTATTTTTTTGAGAGAGAAGATTTTCTTTAAACCCCAAGCATTTCACTGCAATCATTCTCAGAAATCAAATCTCATAGGCAAAGAAAAAAAAAGGAATTCTTATGTTATATTTCAGTGAAGACTCATTGTTTTCAGATACTCGAGACATTTTATTTCGTATTATGACTATTTATCAAAGAGCCAATTTCCTGCCATTCTCTCTCTTCTTTCCTTCCTTCCTGCCTTCCTTCCTTTCTTCCTCTCTCCCTTCCTTTCTTTCACGTCAACTCAACTCAACTGAAATCTTGCTGTTTTGACAAGTGACAACCTATGCAAAAGTTTACTTCTAATGAAATAGTCTCTCAACCGCACTAATCATTAGAGAAATGCAAATAAAAACCACAATGAGATACCACGTCACTCGGGTCAGAATGGCTATCATCAATAAATCAACAACCAAGTGCTGGCGAGGCTGTGGAGAAAAGGGAACCCTGGTGCACTGTTGGTGGGACTGCGGACTGGTGCAGCCATTATAGAAATCAGTATGGAGGCACCTCAAAAAGCTGGAAATGGAACTACTTTGTGACCCAGCAATTCCACTCTTAGGTATCTATCCAGAGACACCCAAGACACTAATTCAAAAAAATATATGCACCCCTGTATTCATCGCAGCGCTATTCACAATAGCCAAGACTTGGAAACAACTGAAATGCCCATCGGTAGACGACTGGATCTCGTTAGTTTCTTGAAATGCTACTTTTTACACAGGAGGACTGAAACGGAGATCTTCTGCTTTTCACTCCCCATAATCACCTCCCCCCTTCCTCTTCTAATGGCACTTTGGTTTTCTTTCAAGGAACAACACTTCCTCCCCACTGCATGGGGCCTTGGCTGCAGCAATTATCAACCAGCCATCCTCCCCTGGCTAAGGGGTAGGAGGTCAGGCCAATTCTCCCAAAAATCTGCCCAATGATGGAAGGATGGAAAATAGGTCATCATTTCATTCCAATTACATGCTCTAAACAAATTTTTTTTAAAAATGGTCACTAGTTCCTAGAAACTAGACCTACTTAGACCTAGGGTGTTCCCATATTCCTATCATTATCAAAGCTTAATTATTTAATTTTTACCTTAATTTTATGAGCTACTTCACTACCTATCAGTAAATACATTTTTTTGCTTCAATTGGCCAGAGATAGTTTCTTTTATTTGGCACCAAAGATCTCTGACTGGTAGAGATGGAGCAGTATGGGCACTGAGAGTGTTTTCCCTTTCAAAACATAGTTCAGGTTGCCATATCAATGGGTCAACTTATTATTTTTATTAAGTAAAGACCTCTAAACAGCAGAGAAGTATTTGGTTTATTTTTCCAAGTGATCTAAAAAAAACCAACAACAACAAACCAAAAACAGAACCTTAGCTTTTTATCTCAGCCATTTTTCAATTAAATGCATTGCCCAAATGTTCTATAAATTGAAGAAATTAAAATCTGAGAGAAAATTACTGTGGGATACACTCGAGGGATCTTTTTATCTTGCTTAGCACCCAATATGTTTTAATTTCATGACCCATTATAAAGATGCTGAAAACAGCCATAGGGAAAATACTCTCCACTTCCTAACATATTTGACTACCAATAACAGAAAAAGAAAAAAAAAGTGTTAGTGTAAGTGTATTAACACAGCGGTCTTTATAAAGTTAAATCTAGCCCCAATGCAAAGTCTCCAATTTCATATATTTTGAGGTTTTTTAAATGACAGTTACTTTACCTTCAGTGGTTCCTGCTTGGAACCATCCAAAACAAACATTGCTAGAACCAAGCGCAGACTTACTATGAAATTCTGAGGAAGTACTGGTGCCACCATTCTGTCATGTTATACACATTTTTTTTTCCCTACAGCCAACAACATTATTTTGTCTGTGTTCCAGTTCATTTAACAGCTTGTCTTGAAAAGACGACGCTGAACTATAGGTATAAACAGTTCTATGAGCCAATGTGGGTTTACATTCTCTAGAGAAGGGAACTTCTTCATAAAGAAATTACCTGGAGAGGCGAAGTGCTAAAGCATATTCTGCTGATTAGCAATTTAAGAGGTGAGAGTTAACGTCCTGTATGCCTTTTCATACTGACTGCTTTCATTCTCTATTGCTACTAAAACAAATTATCACAAAGTGGCTTAAAACAACAGAAACGTATTACCTTACAGTTCTGGGGGTCAGAAGTCTGACATGGGTCTCACATGGGGCTAAAATCAAGATGTCGGTAGTGCTGTGTTCCTTTCTGGGGACTTTAGGGGAGAATCTGTTTCCTGCCCTTTCCAGTTTCTGGAGGCTCTCCACATTCCTTGACTTGAGGCCCCTTCCATCTCCAAAGCCAGCAATTGCTGGTCACCTCTTTCTCACACAGCATCACCCTGACATTGTCCCTCTTCTCTCTCTTCCATATTTAAGGATCCCTGATAATTGGGCCCAAATTGGATCCACCTAGATAATCCAAGATAATCCTCCTATTTTCAGCTGGTTAACAACCTTAATTTCATCCAGCATCTCAATTCCCCTTTGCCATATGATATAATGTATTTACAGGTTCAGAGGATTAGGATTATGAACATCTTTGTGGGCACATTATTCTGCCTACTACACTGACCTTTTTATTATTATTATTATTATTCATTTTGTGAATAAACATGACTCCAAAAATGTCTATAAAAATATTAGGTTTGAGAATAATTAGTGTCAGCTAGCAAGTCAACACACCTTCCATTAGCAAAGTACTTTATTGAATAGTAAACATGTTTACATATGGCTTTGCAAATTAACGTCAAAATTGGCCAACCCACAGGAACTCACTACCACATCTGCTTTAAAAGCAGAAAATCAAATAAAGCAATTCATATGCTTTATGCTCTGCTCAAAATCAATCATGCAAAAAAAAAAAAAAAGAAAAGAAAAGAAAAATGGCATCGTGGTAGAAATAAGATGTGGTTTCTCAAACATCTCACATACTTTCCTAAAAATCAAAGCCAATGACATCTGAAGCCTTTTCCTACTGGGATGTCCCCCAGCATGTGCCCGCCATCTTCCTTCACTTCCAGGCCACTATAGTCCCTTAACCCTCCTTATAAGTGCTTTGTGACACTTTCAATCAGATCTTTTTCTTCCTTTAACCTCTGAACAGTTGATGTCTGCCAGATTTCATCCTCACTTCTCTCCATTGAGCCATCTCTTCCTAATTCTACCTCTAAAACCTCAAAGGTCCCTACAAATTAATCCTCAAGTGCAATACAATTCAGATATAATCTCCTGCCCTGATCTCTGTTTCCCAAGCTCCAGACCACCGACTATCTACCAGACAACTCCTCCTGGATGTCCCATTAGCCCCTCAAGTTCCACATCTATTTGTCTAAGACTGAACTTATTATCTTCAGCTTCAAATACTTGCCTCATCCATTATTCTCTTATTAATCCCTTCACCAAATATCTACCATTACCATGACTAGACATTGTTCTGTCCTGGAAATACAGAAACTAAAGAAAGAACCACTCCTTTAATGAGCTTTGGCAAACAAGCAATTACGACACGAAGATATAGAAGCAATAATAGCACAGGAGTTGAAATTAAAGGCCCCATCTACTCAGTTCTCCAGCAAAAAACCTCCAAGTCATCTCTGATACGGCAGCCCCGCCTTATCCACAGTTTTGTTTTCTGTGGTCTCAGTTAACTATAGTCCACCACATTCCAAAAATATGAAATAGAAAATTCCAGAAATAAACAATTCATAAGTTTCAAATTGTGCACCATTCTGAGTATGTAATGTGATGAAATCATGTACCATCCCAGGACATAAATCGTCCCTTTGTCCAGCGTCTCCCTTTGTCCACCTGCCCATGAGTCACTTTGCAGCCATCTCAATTATAAGATTGGTTATCAGAGAGAGGGAGAGACCACATTCACGTAACTTTTATTACAGAATACTTTTATAATTGTTCTATGTTATTATGAGTTAGTGTTGTCAATCTCCTACTGTGCTCTAATTTATAAATTAAACTTTATTATAGGTATGTATGTATAGGAAAAAACAGTATAGATAGGGTTTAGTTTCAGGCATCCACTGGGGGTCTTGGAATGTACCCCCCCCATGGATAAGGGGGGACTGCTGTATTTCCCTCTTTCAGCTCCCTCCATATCTAATCAGTAAACAAGTCCTATCTCTTCAACCTCTTAAATGTTTCTTGGATTCATTCTCTTCTCTCTATTCCTCTGCCTACTTCAGGCCCTTGACACTTAGCTCTTAGACAACTTAATATAATCTTCTAACGATCTATCTTGCTTTAGTTATTCCTATCCCTCAAATCCCTATGAGTCACAATGATGAGTGTCAGCAATATTGTTATCAGAGTGTCTCTAAAAACCAGAGCTGTTTAAAACCCTCCGTAATCTGCCTACAGTCTAGCTTTCCATCTTTGTCTGTGGCCACATCCCCACTTGTATTGGATTTAATCTGTTTACACTTCTGTCTCTCCAGTGGAGAGTCAGCTGTTGGAAGGTAGAGTGACGTTTCATTCAGCTTTGGGACTTGAACCTGACACACAGTATGTGCCCCATAAAAGTTAACTGAAAACTGTTAATTTTGGCTGACACTGTATATCTGATTGACAGCATCCCTGAAGGTACCCCCAGAAGAGCTCTATATGGTCCCTTACTCCGTGAATGACCATTTCTGAATTAAGCTAGATGGAGATGGCAGGTCTGAAGGGCTTCGTGATTTGCCTACCCTTTGTTCCTCAGGGCCAATATCCTGTACCCCAAAGTTTAGTGGGTGAGTTATCTAGGATTTCTATGATCAGTTTTCTAATTGCCACAGCTGAAAGCATTCTTTTATCAATGTAAATAACATAGGCAGAATTTTTCTATTCAACTGATGCATTTATGTTGCATGAAGTGTTGGAAATATGGTCATTCACTTACAGTGTTTCAACACTACTGAAGCATGCAAAGAGTCAAGTTCCAGTCCTTTCCAAACAAGTGCGCCTCATACTAAGAAACCAAGGCGTAACGTTTCATGCATTTGATTTTCTACAACCTTAAATTCCAAACATGAGACATCAATATTCCTCAAACAACCTTATCACATTTAGACTTCCTTGCTCAGCTGATGAATGACTATTTCAGCACCAAAATTTCTGTTTCTGCAGGATTGCCATGTTTGACTAGTAATGTCTCTTTGAGCAGTTTTATGTACATTATACACTTACTTTGGAGTTTAGCATACTTTTTCTGTAAAGGGCCAGATAAATATTTTAGGCTTTCTGGGCCTTTGTGGGTCTTTGTTACAACTACTCAGCTTTGCCATTGCAGTGTGAAAGCAGCCACAGACATATGTAAACAAATGAGCATGGCTGTGTTGCAATAAAACTTTATTTATAAAAGTAGGCAGTGGGCCAGATTTGGCCTGTAGATGGTAGTTTGCCAACTCCTGACATACTTAATAAAAATGAGTGGAATTCAAAACTAAAAGTGAAGATTCCAGTAATATAAACAATAGATTTCAAAAACTAAGTTCATATTAAAACAAAGCCAGAAATCATTAGAAATGCTTAAAACCACGTATCAGCAGCCTCTGTCAGACCCTTAGTCACCTGTAGACTATGTGCTCAGTTTTTATAGAAAGGAGCAAAATTAAAGGCCAAGTATGCAGTGGTAGAAATATATCATAGACACTCTAAGAGACAAGGCATGATTGGGATACAAATATACACACATTATAGCTCCTTATTAATAGAACTGATTTTGTAACATGAAAATGTGACGTTACTGATTAAATTTGCACAGCCTGAAAAGAAACAAGTTTAGAATGAGCCATTTAACCAACTGCCACAAAATTACTATGCTCAGTCAGTCACTCCTGAGGTTGTAACCCTCATCAAAGTTGTGGCACATTTCTACAATGTAAACAGTTGGTAATAATGAGTAAAAACCAACATATGACTCTGCCTAGAAACACATTTGAACCAGTGAAGCACTATTAGGGTAAATACCATTTTTAAAAATTATCATCAGAACCAACACAGCTAGAGTTCCAGACCTTAATAATTATCATAGTTTCCCATTACCTTGAGCCTGGACAATGGTGCAAAAGTAAGCAATCGCCAAAAAAGCGGAAAACAGCCAGCACTGCGTCTTGCACTGAAAAATCTTCATTTTATTTCCTGCTTTTCACATGGGATGCAGCAGCAGTCCTGGAAACAGAGAGCACAGGGATATGTTAAGAAGACTGAATATAAGATACATATATGTAGTCATCTAAGACAGGCAAACAAGCTAACATGGATTAGTATTGTCAGGAAGTAGTTCATTAACTACGGCATCATATGTTTCACTCTAAAATATGAATTGATAAAAGATGTGTGAAAAGATGCTGTAAAGTCAGAGAATGGTCTGAAATATTTGGGGAAGAAGTCCAGAAGGTACTTGGTGACTCTTCTGGAAGACATAAATTGCACAGTAAATTTCCCAAAGGGATGAAATCCAAAAAGTTTACCTGAAATGAACATAATAATCAGACAAACATAATGTCCTTGTCAGTAATGTGCTGCTCCGGTATTTTTCACATAAAGTTAGAAGCCCTACTGTTGCCTTCTATTGCCTACAAAGTAAAGATCAATAGGCCCTTTCTTCCAGTAATCAAAGAGAATTTGAAAAATCACTTTGTGCTAATATTAAATCACTATTCAGCTCTCACTTCACTGGGCTAAATAATCCCTAACCTTTTCTTATAACTGTATTTTTCTCATATGTGTGAATATAAAACTCTTCCAAGTGTTTCTTTTTCATTAGAATATCAATAAAAGAAGAGCTATAAGAAAAAGAGAGGTAAATGAAAAAAAGGAGAAGTAAAATAGAAGGAAAAAAGGGTGAATGTCAAGTATTAATTTAAAAAGCCAATCTACGAATGATTGACTACAATTCTATTATAAGCCATTACAGATTTATTTCCTCAGAGATTAAGACATCTCAAATATTTTCTTCAACCCAGGGTATGTTTTGGTTCATATATTCATTTACTCATTCATTCATTTATTCCTCAATATGGTTCCACAAAACTTCTGAGGCACTTAATAATAAAGAAATATAATGTATAAGGTAAGGTTGCCAGATTTAATTAAGAAAAACAGAATTCCCAGTTAAATTTTAATTTCAGATAAATAGCCATATTTTTTTTTAGTATGCCCCATGCGATATTTGGTACACAATACTAAAAAAAACTATTATTGTTTATCTGAAATTAAAATTTAAGTGGATGTCTTGGAAATCCTCGTATAAAGGGCAGTTTGGTGGAAAAATAATACAGTAGTAAGTTAAATGAGCAGAGAAAATCTATCTGGTTGTGTTAGTAGAGGTGGCCAGGAATTTGGCACAGAATTTATGAACTAACAGTCCAAGAAAGGAGGAAGCATGCTAAGTTTTCAGGTTTACTATATTATTAAATTTTAAAACATCTTTCTAGAGATGCACAGCTTTTCCTGATACTGTAAACTGAGTAGAATTTTTCCCACGGTTTATCCATAAAAGGTCACTATACTTTATTCACCATAACATTTATTGAGCCCTTATATGTGTGAAGACAACTGGAAGTACTTCACACATAGGTAAATTCCTTTAATCCTCACAGCAATCCTTCGGAGTAGGTATGACTTCAATATCAATTTACGGATGAGGAAAATGAGGCACAGAGAAGTTACCCAAGTCACAAATATTGTGAGTTCAGGATCCACGATTTTAACCCTCACAGACATGGCAGAAGCATGTTCAAAAAATATTTTTATAGTATAACGCTTCATACCATTTTCTTTTCATTCTAAAATATCTTCCCTTGATGATTACAAAAATAGTGAGTTTTAATTGTGCAAAATTAGAAAATACAAGCACAACAGAGTATGCTCTTTTTGATATCTATTTGTCCCTTACTGCAGTGCAAATACTTTCTGATGACAGTAAATGTCCTGTTACAATACATATGGCTGTATCATAATTTATTTATTATCCATTTTTATTTGAAAATTTAGCTGATTCCCAAATTTCCAAATTTGCAATGGACATCCTATTCACATCTCCTTGAATTCTAGTACATGACTATAGATTTCCTTTGGCTAAATTCCCAATCATGGGCCTGCTAGGTAAAACAAGCTGTGTGTTTTAAGGTTTTTGCATGCCCTGCAGATTTATACTTATTTCCACTTCCAGCAGCGTCTCATATGAGTACCAAACCATATCATCCATCATTCAAGTCGTAGCTATAGGTGCTAAAGCTCCCATGGTGCCCATTGATGAGTTTCCTAATGTTCCTGCCTGGTCTCTGCCATCCTTGTGGCCACCTGGGACCTGGCCTTGCTCGTGATAGCCCACAGGTCATCGGCTCATCACTGGATGAGAAAGTGTCAAGGACACCATAGATCTGAGTCAAGGCTAAGCTCACGATTTCTTGCTTTTCTATGTAAAACCATGGTTATAACCTGCTTTCCTCGCTAACCTCTAACTGTCTCAAGGCTGTTGATTGCTCTTATAAGGATTCCTGACTCTTACTCATTTTGATCCAGTCCAGGGCCATGTTGCTGCTCATCTTTTCATCTAGGGAATATTGAAAATATAGGAGACGTCTTCCTGTAGGGAATACTTTGTTTTGCAAAGGGCTTTTCAACGTCCCTTCCAATGCAATAGTTGGGAAATTGTCATCAGTTCCTGAAATTCCAAACATGATCTTCTCCATGTTTGATTCCAACATGGAGTGATGGGTTCAGATGCTGATGCTGGGGTCATGAACACATCTAAATTGTTGCTGGTGCAAGCAACTACTTCCTGAACACTCTCTATAATGAATTCCTAGGTGATCCTGTGAAAGGGCAGCTCACTGAATAGGGCGTTGACCAGGACCCCTTTAGCTGCATCTCATCGGGCCTCAGCTCTACTTAAGCAGCACTGAAAGTTGCCAAAACATCGTCCACCTGGGAGGGTCATTAAACTCCCAAAGGGAGGTTCACGATAAGCTTTGGACTTGTAGACCACCACAGCTTCACTTGCTTTCCCAAAATTCCGATAACACTGACACAACACTGAAGTCTTTGGAGTTCAGAGCCAGTTCTCTGTGAGGCAAGACTCTTTATCATTGATGTGTCTCAGGGATTCCAAGATTCTGTCCATCTTGGGCCTGCCAGTGCAAGCCACAGGGTGTTCTCATACCTGAATGCCTGTAGTCCTAGACTGACTCTGTGTAACTCATTGATGCACTGGGTTACAACAAAATCCCTTTAACATTTGCAAATCAGACATGTCCTGGGGTCTACAGATGGCTCAGTGGACCCTCCTCCCAGGCTTACTTACCTTTGTTGTCTCCACATACGATTGTTTTTATATAATGTTAACTGCATAGAGATAATTTTTGGATCTGTATTAATAACTAAAATTAACTAATAGCTTTCATTTCTTTAAAGGTTTTGGTGTCAAGATTATTCAAGCTTCATAAAATAAGTTAGGAAACTTTCCATATTTTCATTGTTTTTGTAAAAGTTTAAGTAGCATGAGAATGACCTGCTCAATGAAGATGTATGAATAATTTCAGCAAGAAAATCATATGGACATACTTCCCTTTTTTTGCAACGTTTNCAAGATTCTGTCCATCTTGGGCCTGCCAGTGCAAGCCACAGGGTGTTCTCATACCTGAATGCCTGTAGTCCTAGACTGACTCTGTGTAACTCATTGATGCACTGGGTTACAACAGAATCCCTTTAACATTTGCAAATCAGACATGTCCTGGGGTCTACAGATGGCTCAGTGGACCCTCCTCCCAGGCTTACTTACCTTTGTTGTCTCCACATACGATTGTTTTTATATAATGTTAACTGCATAGAGATAATTTTTGGATCTGTATTAATAACTAAAATTAACTAATAGCTTTCATTTCTTTAAAGGTTTTGGTGTCAAGATTATTCAAGCTTCATAAAATAAGTTAGGAAACTTTCCATATTTTCATTGTTTTTGTAAAAGTTTAAGTAGCATGAGAATGACCTGCTCGATGAAGATGTATGAATAATTTCAGCAAGAAAATCATATGGACATACTTCCCTTTTTTTGCAACGTTTTTGAGATATAATTTACATTCAATAAACAGCACATACTTAAAGTGTAAAATTTGGTAAGTTCTAACATTTGTATGCACTTATGACACATTTCCCTTTTTGAAGATAACCCTGCATAAGTTTTTTAATTGTTTTCTTTTTTATATATCTACTTACATTTTCTACTTTTTGGTCCTGAATATATTCCTGAATATATTTCCATTAAGTTATCTTTTTCATTTTCATTTTCAAATTTATTAGCAGAGTTGTGTGATTTCTCAAATTAAAACATACCTTTTCTGGTTATAGCTCCATTATTAGTATGAAATTGATATGTTTCTGACTTCTCTTTTCTCTCCAGAATAGATAAGTTATATATCTGTCCAGGTTGCATTTTTTAAAGTTTCTTTAACATGTCAATATTAATTTTTTATTTCTGATTTATTTCTGTACTTACCACTAGAAATTCCTCTTTTTTTTCATTCTCTGCTTTTTAATTTTTGTTGCCCTTTTATTTATTTTTTGGTTGAATCCTTAATTAATGTAATATTATTCTTTATTTGAGACCATTAATTTTCCTGTGAATATGCTTTGGCAGCATCATATAAGCATTCATTTACTTTTTAACCCAAGAGTTATTTCAGTGAGTGTAGCAAAGCAAAATTCTATGAACCTTCAAAGCAATATGGCTCATGCACTTAAACCTCTGATATTCTGGTTTATTCTAAAGTAATACAGTGTATCCAGAGGGATAAATATTTGAAGTTTTTTCAAGCAAGCATTCTTTTGTGTTGCCAATTAAAGGGAGATGCAAATGCTTTGATAATCATAGATATAATCAAGTTAAGATCCTATAATAAAAT
>NW_017731415.1:279638-281618 GCF_001890085.2 Hipposideros armiger
GTAATTGGCTATTTGCATTTCTACCTACCAACGTGTGTTATCCACCATGGTATTTTGAGTGCTTAGCATGGTTTCAGTACATGACAGGAGGCAGGACTGGGAAGTAGCGGAAGAACGGAAGCAAAAAACCTGCAGTAGAACATTGTTTTTAGATATCAACTTAGTGTGCACTTCTTGACAAAATCAGACAGAAAACTACCCAGGAACAGACCTTTATCCAGTAAGGGGTCCCCTGAGCACCCCTAGTTATAGACACATCCTGAGACATCCAAATGGACTCAGCAAAGCCAGCCTTCTTCTGGGTCAATTACACAACCCAGGTAATTTCTGGGAGGAAAGAGGCAAACACTGCTCCCTAAAATTCAAAGTTAGGGACTCCTGCCAGGCTAGCTCCAACAAAAGCCCATTGGTGGAAAAGTTTGTCAAAAACACTGATTAATAATTCCCTTGGGCTGGCCGAGTGGCTCAGTTGGTTAAGAGTTGGCTTAAAAGCGCGAGCTCTGAGCAACAGGGCCGCCGGTTCAATTCCCACATGGGCCAGTGACGCTGCTCCTGAACTGAGCTGTCACTGAGCTGCCAACAGGTGGCAGGATGGCTCAGCTGGTGTAACAACAAGATTGCCTATTCGATGGTGGGCTACGCCCACCCGTAACTAAGACTGAACTCGGCACCTTGAGCTGAGCTACTGACCGAATGGCTCAGTGGATAGAGCACGCGCTCTTAACAACAAAGCTGCTGGTTCAACTCCCGCATGGGATGGTGGCTACGCCCACCCGCAACTAAGATTGAACACAGCACCTTGAGCTTAGAGGCCTCGAGCTGCTGACGGGAAGCCAGATGGTGACTGGCGCCCTCCACAACGAAGACTGAAGAATAACAACTTAGCTGGTCACCCTCCCCAATTCCCCAACACTGTTCCCCTCCCACAATTCCCCAATAAAATCTTTAAAAAGAAAAAAAAAAAAGAATTGCCTTGAAGAAATGGGGCATCTGGGCTCTAAGCACTGACTTACACAGACATTCAGCTTTCGGTACTTCCCATAGCCTTCCTAGTCACAGTCCCCTCAAAAAAAATGGAACAGAGAAAGAAAGAAGGGAGAAAGTGGGAAGAAGAAAAACAAAAAAGTGGTAAGAAGGAAAAAGAAGCAGGAGAGAAGAGTAAGGAATTTGTCTTCCAGGCTGTGCACTAAGATAATCTTCAATCTTAAAACAACCCTAGAGAGTGGCTGCTGTTCTCCCTGTTTCCTGGATGACAAGGAGTTCAGAGAGGTTAAGAAAGGTGGACAGGGGCACGGAAGGAGCAGGTTTAGATTTCACCCATATCTGTCTGCCTTCTTTCTCTGTTTCAGCTACTAGATTGTATGGCCTCAGTTGACGCCATCTATTTCCGGTTACACATCCCTCCCGCACCCCCTCAAAAAAGCTGATGGAGACCGTGTCCAATGGGACCTGAGTTCAAATCTCATAGAGACTTTTCTTTTTCTTTTTTTGACAACTGAGCATCGTTTTTGTTCTCTAATTGTATTTCAAGTTCTTTCCAAAACAAGGCCTTAGGAACACACCCCCTCACCCCCAGGTTCAAGGATGCCCCTGGGCTTGGCTCACTGACATCTTGTATGCATGCTTGGGTGTTCATTCACCAACATGAAACCCCTGGATAGAAGATTTGATGGAACAGGACCCCTCCTCCATGGCATGAGGCCTTTGCTGATTTCAAAAGGTGGCAGCAGCAGCCAACATGGAAAACACCGGGTCTTTTCCTTTGGAACTGGGCTGTGATGAGAAGTGCCTGCCAGGAATATCACCATCTTTTCCCCCACCGTTCCCCTCCAGTTTCTGAAGACACAGCAGAAAATAATCTTTGAAGATACTGGATAATAATTCCAAAAATCAAACACATGCTTCCAATAATGCATTGTGCTTTCAGATATTCTGGGTTTAGTTCAGCTGCCGGATAAGCTGGCTGATGTGTTCACCTCA
>NW_017731415.1:283670-290194 GCF_001890085.2 Hipposideros armiger
CCGGTTGGTGGTATTTTGTTATAGAAGCCCAAATTAACTAAGACATCCTACATCATCTAAGGGCTTCTAGGTCCCTGCTCAAGTGTGGTGCCTGGCACCCCTTCCAATTGGGCTGTGCTTGTACCATCTTGTCATTCAATCTTTTGATTATCAGCCCTGCCCAGGGCCCCAGAACATGTTTGGCTCCTGTCCTTCCTGAGCTTGTTGGTTTTTTTTTAGCTGAGCCATCCTGCCACCTGTTGGCAGCTCAGCTCGGGCCGGGAATTGAACCGACGACTCTGTTGCTCAGAGCTTGCACTCTTGAGCAAGCTCTTAATCAACTGAGCCACTCGGCCGGCCCCTTCCTGAGCTTTTGTCTCCGTTCTGCGTGCTACCCCATTTTCACCAAGTCTGATTTCCCTGCTAATGGAGCAACCCCAACAGAGTCAGTCTTCCCTTTACCAACCCTGAAGCTGGGACTAAGGACAGAGGGAGCCTGTCCAAGCTTATGGAGAACTAGCAAAGTCAACACTAGAATACAAGTGTCTTAACTCCCAAGCCAGAGCTTTTCCCACCAGAGTGCACTGACACATCTTTCTGAACATACGTCCTATGCTTGTCTAGGATTTTCACTTTACAAAGTGCGTTCAGGTACGCCATCCCATCTTAACACATTGGCTCTGCAAGGTAAGAATCACTCGAAAGGGTAAAATCATATTGTCTGATTCTACCTTTTGTGTTGCTGACATTCCCCCTTCTCCTCACAGCCACCTTTCATGTTCTTGAACCAGTGATTAAGACATTCCTTATCCTCTCTGCTCCATGGCCCAGATCAAAGTCAGGACTGTGAAAGCAGCCAAGTTTTTCATGTGTGACAGCACCCTGTCAGTGTATGCGTGCTGCATAAAAGGGTCTATTCATAGCATTTATAATAGGGCTGGAGCAGGCCTAAGAGGTAATATATGGGGATGCCAAAAACATATAGACAAGTGGACACTTTGGTCAACGTTGCCCAAGCAGTTGTTCGCTGTAATCAGAAGTGTGTGGATGCTGATGGCAACCACTTTGAGCACCTCTTGTAATTGCAGAAGTTAAACATGACTTGTATTCATCTTCTGTTATTGGTATATATTATTACAATTTTAATACAGCTTTTTCCTTTCTTAAAATGTGTATACATTTTTTTGACACCCTCTTTGTGTATGCTCACAATTGAAGAGGTAACCCTTGTGCTGTGGCCTGAATGTCCGTGTCTCCCCACGATTCATATGTTGAAATCCTAACTCCCAAAAGTCTTCTTCTTTCTTAGTATATTTGATATCCCTTCACTTTACAAATGAAGAAACTGAGGTGCAATGAGCTAAATCCTCTGTCCAAATCACTAGAAANAGGAGATGCTCTGAGGCGCCCGCCCCGCTTCGCGCACGCGCTCCGGCAGACCTGGCTACCGCCCCAGGTGTGCAGCTGAGTGTTAGGTGCCGGGAGAGCCTCATTTGCCCCCCCACTCCCACCTGGGCTCGTGTGGGACTGCGAAACCAGCCCCTGCGTTCGCTTTGGAGGGTTAGGGGCCCTCCGGTACACAGGTGCTGTGAGCTCACTCCCCCATTCCCAAAGACCAACCGTGCCTTCCAAGGACCCTGCGCTCGGGGGCCTGTGCCCACTGGGAAGTGTTACCCATCCTCCGCTCCTCCCCCTTCCTTTCCGAACAATTCTAAACAAGAGCTATACAACGCCAAAGCAGCGATCTTCAAACTTCAGTGTGCAGGAGAATGACCTGGGGGTACTGAAATGGACATTTTTGTAAATTGAAAAGGAAGAATGTGAGCAGTTTCCTGCGGTTGGACTTCCCAACCTGCACGTCCCCACTCACAAAGATCCTGACTCAATAGGTCTGGGCTGAGGCCAGTTATCCAACACCCTGGTGGTTCTGATCCAGGCAGGCCGCCCTCTGAGAGGCTCACCCCGCGATGTGAGGCACCGGAAGCGGGCCAGAGCCCTGTGCCGGGTCTCTAGGGACTGGCCCTGCACTGTCACCCTCTAAGCCTCCTTAGAAAGTCATCATCGTTACCCATTTTTGAACCGCGCAAACAGATGCCCCGCGGCGTACTTTACAATCCAGCTTATTACGTGCACACAAATGTTGAGGAGGGAGGTATAGAAGCTGAGAATTTATCAAGAGCC
This sequence comes from Hipposideros armiger, assembly GCF_001890085.2. Taxonomy (NCBI): domain Eukaryota; kingdom Metazoa; phylum Chordata; class Mammalia; order Chiroptera; family Hipposideridae; genus Hipposideros; species Hipposideros armiger. Next base: position 285,831 of record NW_017731415.1, read on the forward strand.
CATTTTTGTGAGAACGTGCTTTCACGCCTTGGCAACATGAAAAGAGGGCATTTCACCACCGCTAAAGGGTGGTGATGGAGAGAAGAGAAAGCGCAAGTGGTGCTCTTAAAAGGTCCCTGAACCTGATTCCATCATGTCCAGCTGAGAATCCAGAAAGAGGAGCTGTGGCGTTTGAAACCTTTCAAGGGGGTCCTTGCGACCTTCTAACCGTCCCAGCAGTTGTTAGTTCCTTCTGCGTTCCCAGAATTTGCATGGTGTTTGCGTCCTTTTGCCTATACTCTGAACTTCCCCGCTAGTCCTGCTGTTGGAGTGGAAAGGGTCCACTCCAGCCCCACCGCCGCCCTGCGTCTACTGGTCCCTTTCCAACTTGGCCTCACTTCAGGGCGGGGTCCGTGCAAGGCGCCGGTTTGCTTCTGCGCTTCACTGAATGCAATTCTCTGGGGTCAGGCAGCCAGCGCAGCTTTTTTTTAGGCGACAAGCTCAAAGTCCAAAAGTTCCAGAGGCCGTACTGCAAAGCTGCGAGCGCCACCTGGTGTGTGCGCTGGGGCTTGGGGTAGGGCGGGAACTGGAAAGACCCTCATCCGCCCTAGATGGACACACAGGTTCCAGAATCCCTGAAATGCAGTATTTATTCCTGGAGACGCCTACCACTTTGGTTAGATCTCCTTTCCTTTGCACCCCTCCCCCATGCAAATACCTACTACGCTCATACTCGGTTCCCCCCTTTCACTAATAAAATCTACTCATGTCTTTTATTTTTACCAAAATGTAGAGGACTAGTATAAGCTTAGCTTTTCTTGTAATTACCTTGAAGGAGGTAGTGGCCTGTTAGCACAAAGTTTTAGGTAAAGAGGGAGACAACGTATTTATAACGGAATTATAGAAAATAGGAAATGAGGAATAGGATGATTTTAAAATGTGAAGTAAGTGTACAAAAATCCATATACAGCAGATAGAGAAGCATATTTGTTCTACAGAAAGCTATGCGATAACGTATATTGATTCTGTAATGCTAGAAAATATTATTTTTTAATTCTAACTCATCCTTCCTCTAACTTTTGACTTCTTGCATTGCACTTTCAATGTAGATAAACTTCAGTTAATGTTGAATTCGAATGGCTGGTTTCAATGAGTTTCCATGAAGTTGCAGTTGTGTGTGAATTTCCAGACCTTTTAAGGGAGTTTATTCAACACTTATCTTAGGTCAGCCCTCGAAGTCTGGTAGAATACTAAGAATTGAATCATTGAAACAAGACCAGACCTCACTAATGGTCTCGCCCCTTAATCTAGGAAAAATTACTCGTACATCTCAACAAACATGTGAGTATCTGGGGCCTTTTCAAATATCCAAAAATTCCAGCTTCCCACACCAATCGATTCCAGGACTCAACAGCTCTTCTTAGTCTCACCTGAATTTATGATATGACTCTGACCTTGTTTTTCTGGAAGGACTCCACACACACACCCTCTGCTGCTCTCCTCCTCTCAGTCCCCTGAAACATTGCAGGAAGACTTTGGACTCAAACCTGAAATGAAGCGGCTCTGCCCCTTGCCTATGTCACTTTGATGAGGTTATTTTGCCTCTCTGAGCCTAATTCCTTGAGTATAAGAAGGGGTTAATTATATCTCCGCTGATAGTTATGCAGGTTAAAGAACAGATGTGTTTATGGACCTAACGCATCATAAATAATAAATGGCAGCTCTATCACCCAAATTGGGACTATCCCCCTTCTGCCCATTGCATAATGGCTATACTCTCATCAGCAGCCACCTCCAGCAAATTATCACGGCAATATTTCTCAACAGAGGCACTATTGGCGTTATAGGTAGAACAGCATGACTGCATCAGTCATTAGGACATTTATTATTGCTGACTCCATCACCAAATTCCAGTAGCACCCTCCCCATCTCCTAACCATTGTGAAAACCAAAATACCACCACGCATTTCCTCATACACTCTGTAGCAAACCATAGTTTCCAGCTTCATGAATTATTTGCAGTTCTAGTCCAACCCCTCTGTAACAACAAGCTATGACTTTTCCTCAGCCCAGGATCCACACCGCCTGCCCCCGCCCCCTCTTCTTTTGGTAACAGAGAGTTCATACTTAGCTGTTAGCAGGCACCAACTTACAACAGTACGCCATACCTGTGAACAATAGCCGTGGCCCACGCCCTGCTCCCATGTTCCCCCTTCATGCTGACTACCCCCATCCTTACTCTTGAGACTCAGTATTTGCCCTGATCTTGCAACAGCTCAGCTGGTAACAAAAGGCTACCCCCTAGCACAGCAGGAAAACTTCGGATTCCTGCCCCATAGTCAAGGCTTGGTGTACCTTCTAGTTGATTGTTGTCCCTGCATACCAGCTGCTAAATACTTTGTATCACGCCCTGGGGTAACAGAGCTCTGAGTTCTTTGAGGAAATGGCTTCCACGCCACTGGATACAGTTGTGATGGGGCTGTCATTCAGAGTCTTCTATTACCTTCTAGCCAACTGTGGGCGTTAGCTCTAAACTCCACCAGACTTCTCCCTCAAATGTGAGTATGAAGTGGCGAGATACAAGGGCAGGAGAAAAGTGTTTGCTGAATTTTTATCTCAATTCACCCAAGCAATGAGACCTGAAGGAACAATAAAAAGCTCCTTCTATCCACACATAGCTAGCTCGACCATCCAGCAGAAACACACCAATTCAACTGTACCCGTTGTTAAAATGTTGAATAGTTTCATACCGGTGGGTAATAGCTGCCTCCCCACAGACCTGAATGTCCCCCCCACCATCTCTTTCCTGGGACCGCCACCCCAAATCTCCCTTTGATCCAGCAGTTGAAGAGTTAACTCTTGTGCTATGGCCTGAATGTTTGTGTCTCCCCACAATTCATGTGTTGAAATCCTAAACCCCAAAGATTATGGTATTAGGAGGTGGAAGTTTGGGGAAGATGCTAGATTCATCAGGGTGGAAGCCTCATGAATGGGATTAGTGCCTCATACAAGAAGCCCAAGAGAGCTTCCCTTGTACCATGTGAGAATGCCACAACAAATCTGGTATCCTAAGAAAACCCTCACCCCACCAGAGTGGTACCCTGAGCTCAGATTTTCAGCCTCCGGAACTGTGAGAAATATATTTCTGTTTGTAAGTCACCCCGGTTGGTGGTATTTTGTTATAGAAGCCCAAATTAACTAAGACATCCTACATCATCTAAGGGCTTCTAGGTCCCTGCTCAAGTGTGGTGCCTGGNTGGTAGGAGGCTTAAGGCAGAGAGGGTCCAGAGGGGTAAAATGGGGCAAGGTGAGAAGTGGATAAGCCGGGGCGGAGAGGACCCTCCAACACAGCCTGGTGGTGCATCTTAAAGTCGAAACCTCCTGGGTCCAGAAACCCAAAGCAAAACGCACAAAGCATCTGGGTTTCCTGACTCAGAGGCATCGAAGCATGTCTACCGCCAATATCCTCCTTATCAACGAGCTCTGCCTGGCTGCCCTCCTTGCGTCTAGCGCCGGGTCCCCGGCACTAATCTGTGGCTGGGTGAATTGCCCCCATGGTCTCTCCATCTACTGCTCTCCCAAGCGTCTCCAAATGCAAGCTAAATAAGAAACAGCGTGCTTTCTATTTATAAACAGCCCTCCAAGACAAATCCCTAAGCCTCTTGCTCACCAGATTGACGCTTTTACTAAGCCCCTTCTACTTGGAAATGCTGGTGTCGCCACTGTCTCGAAGCTGGACCCGCTTCTTGCCGCCGCGCGCTCACAGAACACAAGTACTGGGGAGCGACACAAGGTACCGTCACTGTCTTTTGCATTCGCATCACTGAGAGCCTCCAATCTCCCTGCGCAGTGACCCCCGCGAGGAGGCATCAGGGTGCACTGTCCCATTCCACCCCAAAGGTCCCGGGGCCATCCAGGGCGCGCACGTAGACAAGGTCCAGGAAATTGCATTGCATCTGCAGGTGGCTCTCCCTTTCCACTTACCCTTCCTCACAAAGTTTTCAAGGCCAACGCGAAGAAAGGTAGATAACTGACCTGTGCAGGGCAGGGTTCCAGCCCAGGTTGGGGACCTCTCGGTGCCTAGGGAAGATCCAGGTTCCACCGCAAGTTGGCTCTTGGCGGCGCACGGCTCTAGCTTGCTTCCCGCCTTGAACCCCCTTTAATTAGCTTCTCTCTCTCCCCCCCTCTCCCTCTCCCTTCCCCTCTCCCTCTCCCGCTCCCTCTCCCCCTCCCAGTTGCCAGGAGCTGCCTCCTTCTCTCCAGCTCTTCCCTCCTGCTGGGCGCCGAGGATCAGATAAGAGAAAAGGAAGACCAGTCGGCGGCCAATTGTAGAGCGGGAGGTGGCGGAGGGGGCGGAGGTTGGGGAGGTGGGAGGCAAGCCTAAG
>NW_017731415.1:291569-292485 GCF_001890085.2 Hipposideros armiger
TCTTTTTGGAGTGATAAAAAGTGTTCTAAAATTGTATGCGGTAATGTCCACTTACTAAAAACCACAGAATTGTACACTCGTACTGTATATGAATTGTATCTCAATAAAGCTACGTTTAAAAAAATACTACCCTGAAGTCTGTCTTACAGTAACCACACACTATTGGGGCCATGTTCAGAGGAAATCCATCCAAGATGCTCTTTTGGAGCAGCCAAAAATCCAAATGCTATTCTTTCCTTCCTGCCTTCATTCATTCTAAGTTTACCCGAGTTCTCCATGTGCAGAACCAGACCACCTTGTCAGAAACAGAACACCAGTTCTCATTTCACCCAGCGCAACTCCGTTTGCTGGATTTGAGCAGGGCCTCTTCATCACATGCAGCAACTAGGACATGCCCCCTCGTCCTCTCTGGGTGAGGATCCCCAGAGCTCCAGGAAAACTCGTTTTCCCTTCTGGCCCCCACAGAGCCACCAAAGTCTTATCCTCAATTTTCTTTGTTCCTGCCCCATCTCATTTCTTTCAGCTGCTGCCAGCTGTGGACTCTCAGAAACCTCCAGAATTGGTCCAAAACTTCCAGAGGGAATCCGGCTCTCAGGCGCAGTTCCAGAAGCAAGTCTCAGGGGGAAATGCAGGCCCCTGCGAGAGCTGCCCCCAAGCCCCATTTGGGCACTTTCCCTAAGGCCAAAGCCAAAGCCCGCACCTGAGAAGTGGCACCCCCCCACACACACATACACACCCCACACTCCTGGTCAACCCTGAGCTCACGCGCCAGAGGGCGTGCTTCCCAAAGAAGACCCAAGAGCCCAGCTCCCAAATCGCAGTGCCTGTGGTCTGGGCTTGCAGGCAGCGTCTAGAACCTGACCTAATACCGAGGCCACTCCAGTGGTCCCCAGCACGGGCTCTTCTTGTCCTGGTC